>NW_025048772.1:0-1127 GCF_018831695.1 Puntigrus tetrazona | reverse complement strand
ATAGTGATTGAATTGAAAAATTGAAAATAAGACAAACGTCTTAAAACTTGCATCAATCAGTTACAAACTTTTTTTTTTTTACTTTCATGACATTTATGATGGCAGAGAAACACTCATGTCTGTACATCTGATGAATTCACAGATATGCTCAGCCAGGAACATGGGAAGCATACTTGGGTCTCCACAAACAAAAAGAGAAACTGCAGGCAACAAAGAGATTCTTGAAACAAATCATTCCCCACCCATACTACAACCCCTACACCTATGACAATGACATCGCTCTGATGGAGCTGGACTTGCCGGTGACCTTCAGTAGGACCATTCAAACCATTTGCTTGCCCACTTCCACTGACGTCTTCCCCACTGGTGAATCGGTCACCATCAGCGGCTGGGGTGCCACCAGAGAAGGGGGTCAGTAAAAGAGCTGCACAATGGGGCTTTATACCGTTCGCAAAGCCTCACACATTTCAAGAATTATTATCAGTTACACTTTACAATAAATTTCCAGTTGTTGTCATTAGGTAACTGCATTGATTAACATAACCTAACGATGGAAACTACTTCTAAAGCATGTACTAATCTTAATGTTATTAGTCAGCTGCTTTTGACATTTACTAATACATTATAAAAGCAAAACATTTTATATTATTTATCAGACGTGCAAAGAACAGAATGGTTGTATTCTTAGTAAGTAATCTTAACAAAAAGCTAGAAATATTAAAACCAAAGCCATTCATTAAGTGCGTGTGTGTTTCAGGCGCTGGAGCTGCTGTGCTGCAGAAAGCGAATGTCCGCATCATCAACGGCACAGTGTGTAATGAACTAATGGGCGGCCAGATCACATCTCGCATGACGTGTGCTGGCGTTCTCTCAGGAGGAGTGGATGCTTGCCAGGTGGGTTTCATTCATATAGTATCAGTATCAGACATTTTTAGATTTAGATCTCTTTTGCCATGCTCACTTAAAGGAATGGTTCATCTAAAAATAAAAATGAGCCCATAATTTACTCTCCCTAAGCCAGGGGTGTCTAACCTCGGTGCTGGAGGGTCGGTGTCCTGCAGAGATTAGCTCCAACCCTAATTAAACACACCTGATCCAGCTAATCAAGTACTTCAGACATGCATAGC
>NW_025048771.1:0-537 GCF_018831695.1 Puntigrus tetrazona | reverse complement strand
TCTCTCTCTCTCTCTCTCTCTCTCTCTCTCTCTCTCTCTCTCTCTCTCTCTCTCTCTCAGGGGGACAGCGGGGGTCCTCTGGTGTGCCGGACCGAGGCGGGTGACTGGCGTTTGGCCGGTGTGGTCAGTTGGGGTGAAGGATGTGGACGGGTCAATAAACCCGGTGTTTACAGTAAAATCACTTCTCTGCTAAACTGGATGGATCTGTACATCAACGTAAATGAAATTTGATATATATATATTTTTATATGTTGACTTTATTATTAGTTTTTGTCGCGCACAGCTCTACATTCAGGCTCGAACCCAGCATCATGTCAGCATGCATCTATAACAAGTCCACTAACGCTCGTTTAATTGTTTCAGGAAGCAAACGGAGAGTCCTTCTCGACGGCCGCCACGCAGAACAATCCCTTCTGAAGACAGCAGCGTCGCGAGTCATTACTGTTAGACCGATTGTAGCAGGCTTTACTGTCGTGACCGAGTGCATATCATGTGTGACGAAGGCTGCAATAAAAGACGACTGGGCCGGTGTGACTG
>NW_025048770.1:0-459 GCF_018831695.1 Puntigrus tetrazona | reverse complement strand
AGTCACCGGTCAGCGTCGCATCCAATGCGTAACATGCTCATGAATATTAATGAGCGCGTGCTGTTGTTGCTAGGCGACCCACCGGGAGCGTCCCGTCCTGTCTCGTAATGGGACACTAATTCAAAATTCAGCATTTATATCTATCCTAAATCATGCTTTGCGATGATATCCTGCTTTTCAGTTTTACATCGCAGTTACGTCTCGCAATTATGTGTTTAAGTCACAATTAGATGAGTTTGCAGTATCTTGCAGGGCTGAAGCTTACTGGGCTAAATATTTGGAATATAAAATGTAGGATTTTTATCTCACAATTAAGTCTTTTTTTCTCAGAATTGCGGATTTCTGCGTTTTTAATCCATTCTGATAAATGCAAATAATATTAAATAAATCAATATTTATTAATAAATTAATAAACCAATATTTATTAATATTTTTATTAATTAATTTTTATTTTTTTTT
>NW_025048769.1:0-62128 GCF_018831695.1 Puntigrus tetrazona | reverse complement strand
AAATGCTTTTCATGCAGTTTCAAAGCAGAATGAGCCTTTTCAGTGTGTTTCTAGTCTTGGACACAAAAAGTCATATTAGAGCTCAAAAAGCACAATTTGCTTAGTTCTTGACTTTTCATGAACAGAAATGCTGTTTTAGTGCTTCTTAGCAAATGAAGTCAAAACAAGCCTAGAAGTGCTTTAAAGGTTGTTTCTCAGCGAGAGAATGCTTTTTTCATGCAGTTTCAAAAGCAGAATGAGCCTTTTTAGTGTGTTTCTAGTCTTAGACACAAAAAAGTCATATTAGAGCTCAAAAGCACAATTTGCCTAGTTCTTGACTTTTCATGAACAGAAATGCTGTGTTAGTGCTTCTTAGCAAATGAAGTCAAAACAAGCCTAGAAGTGCTTTAAAGGTTGTTTCTCAGCGAGAGAATGCTTTTTCATGCAGTTTCAAAGCAGAATGATCCTTTTCAGTGTGTTTCTACTCTTGGACACAAAAAGTCATATTAGAGCTCAAAAAGCACAATTTGCTTAGTTCTTGACTTTTCATGAACAGAAATGCTGTTTTAGTGCTTCTTAGCAAATGAAGTCAAATCAAGTCTAGAAGTGCTTTAAAGGTTGTTTCTCAGTGAGAGAAAGATTTTCCATGCAGTTTCAAAGCAAATTAAGCTTTTTCAGTGTGTTTCTACTCTTGGACACAAAAAGTCATATTAGAGCTCAAAAACCACAATTTGCTTAGTTCTTGACTTTTCATGAACAGAAGTGCTGTTTTAGTGCTTCTTAGCAAATGAAGTCAAAACAAGCCTAGAAGTGCTTTAAAGGTTGTTTCTCAGCGAGAGAATGCTTTTTCATGCAGTTTTAAAGCAGAATGAGCCTTTTTTAGTGTGTTTCTAGTCTTGGACACAAAAAGTCATATTAGAGCTCAAAAAGCACAATTTGCTTAGTTCTTGACTTTTCATGAACAGAAATGCTGTTTTAGTGCTTCTTAGCAAATGAAGTCAAATCAAGCCTAGAAGTGCTTTAAAGGTTGTTTCTCAGCGAGAAAATGCTTTTTCATGCAGTTTCAAAGCAGAATGATCCTTTTCAGTGTGTTTCTAGTCTTGGACACAAAAAGTCATATTAGAGCTCAAAAAGCACAATTTGCTTAGTTCTTGACTTTTCATGAACAGAAATGCTGTTTTAGTGCTTCTTAGCAAATGAAGTCAAAACAAGCCTAGAAGTGCTTTAAAGGTTGTTTCTCAGCGAGAGAATGCTTTTTCATGCAGTTTCAAAGCAGAATGAGCCTTTTCAGTGTGTTTCTAGTCTTAGACACAAAAAGTCATATTAGAGCTCAAAAAGCACAATTTGCCTAGTTCTTGACTTTTCATGAACAGAAATGCTGTGTTAGTGCTTCTTAGCAAATGAAGTCAAAACAAGCCTAGAAGTGCTTTAAAGGTTGTTTCTCAGCGAGAGAATGCTTTTTCATGCAGTTTCAAAGCAAATTGAGCTTTTTCTGTGTGTTTCTACTCTTGGACACAAAAAGTCATATTAGAGCTCAAAAAGCACAATTTGCTTAGTTCTTGACTTTTCATGAACAGAAATGCTGTTTTAGTGCTTCTTAGAAAATGAAGTTAAATCAAGCCTAGAAGTGCTTTAAAGGTTGTTTCTCAGCGAGAAAATGCTTTTCATACAGTTTCAAAGCAGAATGAGCCTTTTCAGTGTGTTTCTACTCTTGGACACAAAAAGTCATATTAGAGCTCAAAAAGCACAATTTGCTTAGTTCTTGACTTTTCATGAACAGAAATGCTGTTTTAGTGCTTCTTAGCAAATGAAGTCAAAACAAGCCTAGAAGTGCTTTAAAGGTTGTTTCTCAGCGAGAGAATGCTTTTTCATGCAGTTTCAAAGCAGAATGAGCCTTTTCAGTGTGTTTCTACTCTTGGACACAAAAAGTCATATTAGAGCTCAAAAAGCACAATTTGCTTAGTTCTTGACTTTTCATGAACAGAAATGCTGTTTTAGTGCTTCTTAGCAAATGAAGTCAAAACAAGCCTAGAATTGCTTTAAAGGTTGTTTCTCAGCGAGAGAATGCTTTTTCATGCAGTTTCAAAGCAAATTGAGCTTTTTCTGTGTGTTTCTACTCTTGGACACAAAAAGTCATATTAGAGCTCAAAAAGCACAATTTGCTTAGTTCTTGACTTTTCATGAACAGAAATGTTGTTTTAGTGCTTCTTAGCAAATGAAGTCAAAACAAACCTAGAAGTGCTTTAAAGGTTGTTTCTCAGCGAGAGAATGCTTTTTCATGCAGTTTCAAAGCAGAATGAGCCTTTTCAGTGTGTTTCTAGTCTTGGACACAAAAAGTCATATTAGAGCTCAAAAAGCACAATTTGCTTAGTTCTTGACTTTTCATGAACAGAAGTGCTGTTTTAGTGCTTCTTAGCAAATGAAGTCAAAACAAGCCTAGAAGTGCTTTAAAGGTTGTTTCTCAGCGAGAGAATGCTTTTTCATGCAGTTTCAAAGCAGAATGAGCCTTTTCAGTGTGTTTCTAGTCTTGGACACAAAAAGTCATATTAGAGCTCAAAAAGCACAATTTGCTTAGTTCTTGACTTTTCATGAACAGAAGTGCTGTTTTAGTGCTTCTTAGCAAATGAAGTCAAAACAAGCCTAGAAGTGCTTTAAAGGTTGTTTCTCAGCGAGAGAATGCTTTTTCATGCAGTTTCAAAGCAGAATGAGCCTTTTCAGTGTGTTTATAGTCTTGGACACAAAAAGTCATATTAGAGCTGAAAAAGCACAATTTGCTTAGTTCTTGACTTTTCATGAACAGAAATGCTGTTTTAGTGCTTCTTAGCAAATGAAGTCAAAACAAGCCTAGAAGTGCTTTAAAGGTTGTTTCTCAGCGAGAGAATGCTTTTTCATGCAGTTTCAAAGCAAATTGAGCCTTTTCAGTGTGTTTCTACTCTTGGACACAAAAAGTCATATTAGAGCTCAAAAGCACAATTTGCTTAGTTCTTGACTTTTCATGAACAGAAATGCTGTTTTAGTGCTTCTTAGCAAATGAAGTCAAAACAAGCCTAGAAGTGCTTTAAAGGTTGTTTCTCAGCGAGAGAATGCTTTTTCATGCAGTTTCAAAGCAGAATGAGCCTTTTCAGTGTGTTTCTACTCTTGGACACAAAAAGTCATATTAGAGCTCAAAAGCACAATTTGCTTAGTTCTTGACTTTTCATGAACAGAAGTGCTGTTTTAGTGCTTCTTAGCAAATGAAGTCAAAACAAGCCTAGAAGTGCTTTAAAGGTTGTTTCTCAGCGAGAGAATGCTTTTTCATGCAGTTTCAAAGCAGAATGAGCCTTTTCAGTGTGTTTCTAGTCTTGGACACAAAAAGTCATATTAGAGCTCAAAAGCACAATTTGCTTAGTTCTTGACTTTTCATGAACAGAAGTGCTGTTTTAGTGCTTCTTAGCAAATGAAGTCAAAACAAGCCTAGAAGTGCTTTAAAGGTTGTTTCTCAGCGAGAGAATGCTTTTTCATGCAGTTTCAAAGCAGAATGAGCCTTTTCAGTGTGTTTATAGTCTTGGACACAAAAAGTCATATTAGAGCTCAAAAAGCACAATTTGCTTAGTTTTGACTTTTCATGAACAGAAATGCTGTTTTAGTGCTTCTTAGCAAATGAAGTCAAATCAAGCCTAGAAGTGCTTTAAAGGTTGTTTCTAAGCGAGAAAATGCTTTTCATGCAGTTTCAAAGCAGAATGAGCCTTTTCAGTGTGTTTCTAGTCTTGGACACAAAAAGTCATATTAGAGCTCAAAAAGCACAATTTGCTTAGTTCTTGACTTTTCATGAACAGAAATGCTGTTTTAGTGCTTCTTAGCAAATTAAGTCAAAACAAGCCTAGAAGTGCTTTAAAGGTTGTTTCTCAGCGAGAGAATGCTTTTTCATGCAGTTTCAAAGCAGAATGAGCCTTTTCAGTGTGTTTCTAGTCTTGGACACAAAAAGTCATATTAGAGCTCAAAAGCACAATTTGCTTAGTTCTTGACTTTTCATGAACAGAAATGCTGTTTTAGTGCTTCTTAGCAAATGAAGTCAAAACAAGCCTAGAAGTGCTTTAAAGGTTGTTTCTCAGCGAGAGAGAATGCTTTTCATGCAGTTTCAAAGCAAATTGAGCTTTTTCAGTGTGTTTCTACTCTTGGACACAAAAAGTCATATTAGAGCTCAAAAGCACAATTTGCTTAGTTCTTGACTTTTCATGAACAGAAATGTTGTTTTAGTG
Source organism: Puntigrus tetrazona (assembly GCF_018831695.1). Lineage (NCBI taxonomy): Eukaryota > Metazoa > Chordata > Actinopteri > Cypriniformes > Cyprinidae > Puntigrus > Puntigrus tetrazona. The sequence continues at coordinate 57,911 of NW_025048769.1, read as the reverse complement.
CTTCTTAGCAAATGAAGTCAAAACAAGCCTAGAAGTGCTTTAAAGGTTGTTTCTCAGCGAGAGAATGCTTTTTCATGCAGTTTCAAAGCAGAATGAGCCTTTTCAGTGTGTTTCTAGTCTTGGACACAAAAAGTCATATTAGAGCTCAAAAGCACAATTTGCTTAGTTCTTGACTTTTCATGAACAGAAATGCTGTTTTAGTGCTTCTTAGCAAATGAAGTCAAAACAAGCCTAGAAGTGCTTTAAAGGTTGTTTCTCAGCGAGAGAATGCTTTTTCATGCAGTTTCAAAGCAGAATGAGCCTTTTCAGTGTGTTTATAGTCTTGGACACAAAAAGTCATATTAGAGCTCAAAAGCACAATTTGCTTAGTTCTTGACTTTTCATGAACAGAAATGCTGTTTTAGTGCTTCTTAGCAAATGAAGTCAAATCAAGCCTAGAAGTGCTTTAAAGGTTGTTTCTCAGCGAGAAAATGCTTTTTCATGCAGTTTCAAAGCAGAATGAGCCTTTTCAGTGTGTTTCTAGTCTTGGACACAAAAAGTCATATTAGAGCTCAAAAGCACAATTTGCTTAGTTCTTGACTTTTCATGAACAGAAATGCTGTTTTAGTGCTTCTTAGCAAATGAAGTCAAAACAAGCCTAGAAGTGCTTTAAAGGTTGTTTCTCAGCGAGAGAATGCTTTTTCATGCAGTTTCAAAGCAGAATGAGCCTTTTCAGTGTGTTTCTACTCTTGGACACAAAAGTCATATTAGAGCTCAAAAGCACAATTTGCTTAGTTCTTGACTTTTCATGAACAGAAATGCTGTTTTAGTGCTTCTTAGCAAATGAAGTCAAAACAAGCCTAGAAGTGCTTTAAAGGTTGTTTCTCAGCGAGAGAATGCTTTTTCATGCAGTTTCAAAGCAAATTGAGCCTTTTCAGTGTGTTTCTACTCTTGGACACAAAAAGTCATATTAGAGCTCAAAAGCACAATTTGCTTAGTTCTTGACTTTTCATGAACAGAAATGCTGTTTTAGTGCTTCTTAGCAAATGAAGTCAAAACAAGCCTAGAAGTGCTTTAAAGGTTGTTTCTCAGCGAGAGAATGCTTTTTCATGCAGTTTCAAAGCAAATTGAGCCTTTTCAGTGTGTTTCTACTCTTGGACACAAAAAGTCATATTAGAGCTCAAAAGCACAATTTGCTGAGTTCTTGACTTTTCATGAACAGAAATGCTGTTTTAGTGCTTCTTAGCAAATGAAGTCAAAACAAGCCTAAAAGTGCTTTAAAGGTTGTTTCTCAGTGAGAGAATGCTTTTTCATGCAGTTTCAAAGCAGAATGAGCCTTTTTAGTGTGTTTCTAGTCTTGGACACAAAAAGTCATATTAGAGCTCAAAAAGCACAATTTGCTTAGTTCTTGACTTTTCATGAACAGAAATGCTGTTTTAGTGCTTCTTAGCAAATGAAGTCAAAACAAGCCTAGAAGTGCTTTAAAGGCTGTTTCTCAGCGAGAGAATGCTTTTTCATGCAGTTTCAAAGCAAATTGAGCCTTTTCAGTGTGTTTCTACTCTTGGACACAAAAAGTCATATTAGAACTCAAAAAGCACAATTTGCTTAGTTCTTGACTTTTCATGAACAGAAATGCTGTTTTAGTGCTTCTTAGCAAATGAAGTCGAATCAAGTCTAGAAGTGCTTTAAAGGTTGTTTCTCAGCGAGAGAATGCTTTTTCATGCAGTTTCAAAGCAGAATGAGCCTTTTCAGTGTGTTTCTACTCTTGGACACAAAAAGTCATATTAGAGCTCAAAAGCACAATTTGCTTAGTTCTTGACTTTTCATGAACAGAAGTGCTGTTTTAGTGCTTCTTAGCAAATTAAGTCAAAACAAGCCTAGAAGTGCTTTAAAGGTTGTTTCTCAGCGAGAGAATGCTTTTTCATGCAGTTTCAAAGCAGAATGAGCCTTTTCAGTGTGTTTCTACTCTTGGACACAAAAAGTCATATTAGAGCTCAAAAAGCACAATTTGCTTAGTTCTTGACTTTTCATGAACAGAAGTGCTGTTTTAGTGCTTCTTAGCAAATGAAGTCAAAACAAGCCTAGAAGTGCTTTAAAGGTTGTTTCTCAGCGAGAGAATGCTTTTCATGCAGTTTCAAAGCAGAATGAGCCTTTTCAGTGTGTTTCTAGTCTTGGACACAAAAGTCATATTAGAGCTCAAAAAGCACAATTTGCTTAGTTCTTGACTTTTCATGAACAGAAGTGCTGTTTTAGTGCTTCTTAGCAAATGAAGTCAAAACAAGCCTAGAAGTGCTTTAAAGGTTGTTTCTCAGCGAGAGAATGCTTTTTCATGCAGTTTCAAAGCAGAATGAGCCTTTTCAGTGTGTTTATAGTCTTGGACACAAAAAGTCATATTAGAGCTCAAAAAGCACAATTTGCTTAGTTCTTGACTTTTCATGAACAGAAATGCTGTTTTAGTGCTTCTTAGCAAATGAAGTCAAAACAAGCCTAGAAGTGCTTTAAAGGTTGTTTCTCAGCGAGAGAATGCTTTTTCATGCAGTTTCAAAGCAAATTGAGCTTTTTCTGTGTGTTTCTACTCTTGGACACAAAAAGTCATATTAGAGCTCAAAAAGCACAATTTGCTTAGTTCTTGACTTTTCATGAACAGAAATGCTGTTTTAGTGCTTCTTAGCAAATGAAGTCAAAACAAGCCTAGAAGTGCTTTAAAGGTTGTTTCTCAGCGAGAGAATGCTTTTCATGCAGTTTCAAAGCAGAATGAGCCTTTTCAGTGTGTTTCTAGTCTTGGACACAAAAAGTCATATTAGAGCTCAAAAGCACAATTTGCTTAGTTCTTGACTTTTCATGAACAGAAGTGCTGTTTTAGTGCTTCTTAGCAAATGAAGTCAAAACAAGCCTAGAAGTGCTTTAAAGGTTGTTTCTCAGCGAGAGAATGCTTTTTCATGCAGTTTCAAAGCAGAATGAGCCTTTTCAGTGTGTTTCTACTCTTGGACACAAAAAGTCATATTAGAGCTCAAAAGCACAATTTGCTTAGTTCTTGACTTTTCATGAACAGAAATGCTGTTTTAGTGCTTCTTAGCAAATGAAGTCAAAACAAGCCTAGAAGTGCTTTAAAGGTTGTTTCTCAGCGAGAGAATGCTTTTTCATGCAGTTTCAAAGCAAATTGAGCCTTTTCTGTGTGTTTCTACTCTTGGACACAAAAAGTCATATTAGAGCTCAAAAGCACAATTTGCTTAGTTCTTGACTTTTCATGAACAGAAATGCTGTTTTAGTGCTTCTTAGCAAATGAAGTCAAATCAAGTCTAGAAGTGCTTTAAAGGTTGTTTCTCAGCGAGAGAATGCTTTTTCATGCAGTTTCAAAGCAGAATGAGCCTTTTCAGTGTGTTTCTACTCTTGGACACAAAAAGTCATATTAGAGCTCAAAAAGCACAATTTGCTTAGTTCTTGACTTTTCATGAACAGAAGTGCTGTTTTAGTGCTTCTTAGCAAATTAAGTCAAAACAAGCCTAGAAGTGCTTTAAAGGTTGTTTCTCAGCGAGAGAATGCTTTTTCATGCAGTTTCAAAGCAAATTGAGCTTTTTCTGTGTGTTTCTACTCTTGGACACAAAAAGTCATATTAGAGCTCAAAAAGCACAATTTGCTTAGTTCTTGACTTTTCATGAACAGAAGTGCTGTTTTAGTGCTTCTTAGCAAATGAAGTCAAAACAAGCCTAGAAGTGCTTTAAAGGTTGTTTCTCAGCGAGAGAATGCTTTTTCATGCAGTTTCAAAGCAGAATGAGCCTTTTCAGTGTGTTTCTACTCTTGGACACAAAAAGTCATATTAGAGCTCAAAAAGCACAATTTGCTTAGTTCTTGACTTTTCATGAACAGAAATGCTGTTTTAGTGCTTCTTAGCAAATGAAGTCGAATCAAGTCTAGAAGTGCTTTAAAGATTGTTTCTCAGCGAGAGAATGCTTTTTCATGCAGTTTCAAAGCAGAATGAGCCTTTTCAGTGTGTTTCTACTCTTGGACACAAAAAGTCATATTAGAGCTCAAAAAGCACAATTTGCTTAGTTCTTGACTTTTCATGAACAGAAGTGCTGTTTTAGTGCTTCTTAGCAATTTAAGTCAAAACAAGCCTAGAAGTACTTTAAAGGTTGTTTCTCAGCGAGAGAATGCTTTTTCATGCAGTTTCAAAGCAGAATGAGCCTTTTCAGTGTGTTTCTACTCTTGGACACAAAAAGTCATATTAGAGCTCAAAAAGCACAATTTGCTTAGTTCTTGACTTTTCATGAACAGAAGTGCTGTTTTAGTGCTTCTTAGCAAATGAAGTCAAAACAAGCCTAGAAGTGCTTTAAAGGTTGTTTCTCAGCGAGAGAATGCTTTTTCATGCAGTTTCAAAGCAGAATGAGCCTTTTCAGTGTGTTTCTAGTCTTGGACACAAAAAGTCATATTAGAGCTCAAAAAGCACAATTTGCTTAGTTCTTGACTTTTCATGAACAGAAGTGCTGTTTTAGTGCTTCTTAGCAAATGAAGTCAAAACAAGCCTAGAAGTGCTTTAAAGGTTGTTTCTCAGCGAGAGAATGCTTTTTCATGCAGTTTCAAAGCAGAATGAGCCTTTTCAGTGTGTTTATAGTCTTGGACACAAAAAGTCATATTAGAGCTCAAAAGCACAATTTGCTTAGTTCTTGACTTTTCATGAACAGAAATGCTGTTTTAGTGCTTCTTAGCAAATGAAGTCAAAACAAGCCTAGAATTGCTTTAAAGGTTGTTTCTCAGCGAGAGAATGCTTTTTCATGCAGTTTCAAAGCAAAATTGAGCTTTTTCTGTGTGTTTCTACTCTTGGACACAAAAAGTCATATTAGAGCTCAAAAGCACAATTTGCTTAGTTCTTGACTTTTCATGAACAGAAATGCTGTTTTAGTGCTTCTTAGCAAATGAAGTCAAAACAAGCCTAGAAGTGCTTTAAAGGTTGTTTCTCAGCGAGAGAATGCTTTTTCATGCAGTTTTTAAAGCAGAATGAGCCTTTTCAGTGTGTTTCTAGTCTTGGACACAAAAAGTCATATTAGAGCTCAAAAGCACAATTTGATTAGTTCTTGACTTTTCATGAACAGAAGTGCTGTTTTAGTGCTTCTTAGCAAATGAAGTCAAAACAAGCCTAGAAGTGCTTTAAAGGTTGTTTCTCAGCGAGAGAATGCTTTTTCATGCAGTTTCAAAGCAGAATGAGCCTTTTCAGTGTGTTTCTACTCTTGGACACAAAAAGTCATATTAGAGCTCAAAAAGCACAATTTGCTTAGTTCTTGACTTTTCATGAACAGAAATGCTGTTTTAGTGCTTCTTAGCAAATGAAGTCAAAACAAGCCTAGAAGTGCTTTAAAGGTTGTTTCTCAGCGAGAGAATGCTTTTTCATGCAGTTTCAAAGCAGAATGAGCCTTTTCAGTGTGTTTCTACTCTTGGACACAAAAAGTCATATTAGAGCTCAAAAAGCACAATTTGCTTAGTTCTTGACTTTTCATGAACAGAAGTGCTGTTTTAGTGCTTCTTAGCAAATGAAGTCGAATCAAGTCTAGAAGTGCTTTAAAGGTTGTTTCTCAGCGAGAGAATGCTTTTTCATGCAGTTTCAAAGCAGAATGAGCCTTTTCAGTGTGTTTCTACTCTTGGACACAAAAAGTCATATTAGAGCTCAAAAAGCACAATTTGCTTAGTTCTTGACTTTTCATGAACAGAAGTGCTGTTTTAGTGCTTCTTAGCAAATGAAGTCAAAACAAGCCTAGAAGTACTTTAAAGGTTGTTTCTCAGCGAGAGAATGTTTTTTCATGCAGTTTCAAAGCAAATTGAGCTTTTTCTGTGTGTTTCTACTCTTGGACACAAAAAGTCATATTAGAGCTCAAAAAGCACAATTTGCTTAGTTCTTGACTTTTCATGAACAGAAATGCTGTTTTAGTGCTTCTTAGCAAATTAAGTCAAAACAAGCCTAGAAGTGCTTTAAAGGTTGTTTCTCAGCGAGAGAATGCTTTTTCATGCAGTTTCAAAGCAAATTGAGCTTTTTCTGTGTGTTTCTACTCTTGGACACAAAAAGTCATATTAGAGCTCAAAAAGCACAATTTGCTTAGTTCTTGACTTTTCATGAACAGAAGTGCTGTTTTAGTGCTTCTTAGCAAATGAAGTCGAATCAAGTCTAGAAGTGCTTTAAAGGTTGTTTCTCAGCGAGAGAGAATGCTTTTTCATGCAGTTTCAAAGCAGAATGAGCCTTTTCAGTGTGTTTCTACTCTTGGACACAAAAAGTCATATTAGAGCTCAAAAAGCACAATTTGCTTAGTTCTTGACTTTTCATGAACAGAAGTGCTGTTTTAGTGCTTCTTAGCAATTTAAGTCAAAACAAGCCTAGAAGTACTTTAAAGGTTGTTTCTCAGCGAGAGAATGTTTTTTCATGCAGTTTCAAAGCAAATTGAGCTTTTTCTGTGTGTTTCTACTCTTGGACACAAAAAGTCATATTAGAGCTCAAAAAGCACAATTTGCTTAGTTCTTGACTTTTCATGAACAGAAATGCTGTTTTAGTGCTTCTTAGCAAATGAAGTCAAAACAAGCCTAGAAGTGCTTTAAAGGTTGTTTCTCAGCGAGAGAATGCTTTTTCATGCATTTTCAAAGCAAATTGAGCTTTTTCTGTGTGTTTCTACTCTTGGACACAAAAAGTCATATTAGAGCTCAAAAAGCACAATTTGCTTAGTTCTTGACTTTTCATGAACAGAAATGTTGTTTTAGTGCTTCTTAGCAAATGAAGTCGAAACAAGCCTAGAAGTGCTTTAAAGGTTGTTTGTCAGTGAGAGAAAGCTTTTCCATGCAGTTTCAAAGCAAATTGAGCTTTTTCAGTGTGTTTCTAGTCTTGGACACAAAAGTCATATTAGAGCTCAAAAAGCACAATTTGCTTAGTTCTTGACTTTTCATGAACAGAAATGCTGTTTTAGCGCTTCTTAGCAAATGAAGTCAAAACAAGCCTAGAAGTGCTTTAAAGGTTGTTTCTCAGCGAGAGAATGCTTTTTCATGCAGTTTCAAAGCAAATTGAGCTTTTTCTGTGTGTTTCTACTCTTGGACACAAAAAGTCATATTAGAGCTCAAAAAGCACAATTTGCTTAGTTCTTGACTTTTCATGAACAGAAGTGCTGTTTTAGTGCTTCTTAGCAAATGAAGTCAAAACAAGCCTAGAAGTGCTTTAAAGGTTGTTTTTCAGCGAGAGAATGCTTTTTCATGCAGTTTCAAAGCAGAATGAGCCTTTTCAGTGTGTTTATAGTCTTGGACACAAAAAGTCATATTAGAGCTCAAAAAGCACAATTTGCTTAGTTCTTGACTTTTCATGACCAGAAATGCTGTTTTAGTGCTTCTTAGCAAATGAAGTCAAAACAAGCCTAGAATTGCTTTAAAGGTTGTTTCTCAGCGAGAGAATGCTTTTTCATGCAGTTTCAAAGCAAATTGAGCTTTTTCTGTGTGTTTCTACTCTTGGACACAAAAAGTCATATTAGAGCTCAAAAAGCACAATTTGCCTAGTTCTTGACTTTTCATGAACAGAAATGCTGTTTTAGTGCTTCTTAGCAAATGAAGTCAAAACAAGCCTAGAAGTGCTTTAAAGATTGTTTCTCAGCGAGAGAATGCTTCTTCATGCAGTTTCGAATCAGAATGAGCCTTTTCAGTGTGTTTATAGTCTTGGACACAAAAAGTCATATTAGAGCTCAAAAAGCACAATTTGCTTAGTTTTTGACTTTTCATGAACAGAAATGCTGTTTTAGTGCTTCTTAGCAAATGAAGTCAAACAAGCCTAGAAGTGCTTTAAAGGTTGTTTCTCAGCGAGAAAATGCTTTTTCATGCAGTTTCAAAGCAGAATGAGCCTTTTTTAGTGTGTTTCTAGTCTTGGACACAAAAAGTCATAATAGAGCTCAAAAAGCACAATTTGCTTAGTTCTTGACTTTTCATGAACAGAAATGCTGTTTTAGTGCTTCTTAGCAAATGAAGTCAAATCAAGCCTAGAAGTGCTTTAAAGGTTGTTTCTCAGCGAGAGAATGCTTTTTCATGCAGTTTCAAAGCAGAATGAGCCTTTTCAGTGTGTTTCTACTCTTGGACACAAAAAGTCATATTAGAGCTCAAAAAGCACAATTTGCTTAGTTCTTGACTTTTCATGAACAGAAATGCTGTTTTAGTGCTTCTTAGCAAATGAAGTCAAATCAAGTCTAGAAGTGCTTTAAAGGTTGTTTCTCAGTGAGAGAAAGATTTTCCATGCAGTTTCAAAGCAAATTAAGCTTTTTCAGTGTGTTTCTACTCTTGGACACAAAAAGTCATATTAGAGCTCAAAAAGCACAATTTGCTTAGTTCTTGACTTTTCATGAACAGAAGTGCTGTTTTAGTGCTTCTTAGCAAATGAAGTCAAAACAAGCCTAGAAGTGCTTTAAAGGTTGTTTCTCAGCGAGAGAATGCTTTTTCATGCAGTTTCAAAGCAGAATGAGCCTTTTCAGTGGGTTTCTACTCTTGGACACAAAAAGTCATATTAGAGCTCAAAAAGCACAATTTGCTGAGTTCTTGACTTTTCATGAACAGAAGTGCTGTTTTAGTGCTTCTTAGCAAATGAAGTCAAAACAAGCCTAGAAGTGCTTTAAAGGTTGTTTCTCAGCGAGAGAATGCTTTTTCATGCAGTTTCAAAGCAGAATGAGCCTTTTCAGTGTGTTTCTAGTCTTGGACACAAAAAGTCATATTAGAGCTCAAAAAGCACAATTTGCTTAGTTCTTGACTTTTCATGAACAGAAATGCTGTTTTAGTGCTTCTTAGCAAATGAAGTCAAATCAAGCCTAGAAGTGCTTTAAAGGTTGTTTCTCAGCGAGAAAATGCTTTTTCATGCAGTTTCAAAGCAGAATGAGCCTTTTCAGTGTGTTTCTAGTCTTGGACACAAAAAGTCATATTAGAGCTCAAAAGCACAATTTGCTTAGTTCTTGACTTTTCATGAACAGAAATGCTGTTTTAGTGCTTCTTAGCAAATGAAGTCAAAACAAGCCTAGAAGTGCTTTAAAGGTTGTTTCTCAGCGAGAGAATGCTTTTTCATGCAGTTTCAAAGCAGAATGAGCCTTTTTAGTGTGTTTCTAGTCTTAGACACAAAAAGTCATATTAGAGCTCAAAAAGCACAATTTGCCTAGTTCTTGACTTTTCATGAACAGAAATGCTGTGTTAGTGCTTCTTAGCAAATGAAGTCAAAACAAGCCTAGAAGTGCTTTAAAGGTTGTTTCTCAGCGAGAGAATGCTTTTTCATGCAGTTTCAAAGCAGAATGATCCTTTTCAGTGTGTTTCTACTCTTGGACACAAAAGTCATATTAGAGCTCAAAAAGCACAATTTGCTTAGTTCTTGACTTTTCATGAACAGAAATGCTGTTTTAGTGCTTCTTAGCAAATGAAGTCAAATCAAGTCTAGAAGTGCTTTAAAGGTTGTTTCTCAGTGAGAGAAAGATTTTCCATGCAGTTTCAAAGCAAATTAAGCTTTTTCAGTGTGTTTCTACTCTTGGACACAAAAAGTCATATTAGAGCTCAAAAAGCACAATTTGCTTAGTTCTTGACTTTTCATGAACAGAAGTGCTGTTTTAGTGCTTCTTAGCAAATGAAGTCAAAACAAGCCTAGAAGTGCTTTAAAGGTTGTTTCTCAGCGAGAGAATGCTTTTCATGCAGTTTCAAAGCAGAATGAGCCTTTTCAGTGTGTTTCTACTCTTGGACACAAAAAGTCATATTAGAGCTCAAAAAGCACAATTTGCTGAGTTCTTGACTTTTCATGAACAGAAGTGCTGTTTTAGTGCTTCTTAGCAAATGAAGTCAAAACAAGCCTAGAAGTGCTTTAAAGGTTGTTTCTCAGCGAGAGAATGCTTTTTCATGCAGTTTTAAAGCAGAATGAGCCTTTTCAGTGTGTTTCTAGTCTTGGACACAAAAAGTCATATTAGAGCTCAAAAGCACAATTTGCTTAGTTCTTGACTTTTCATGAACAGAAATGCTGTTTTAGTGCTTCTTAGCAAATGAAGTCAAATCAAGCCTAGAAGTGCTTTTTAAAGGTTGTTTCTCAGCGAGAAAATGCTTTTTCATGCAGTTTCAAAGCAGAATGAGCCTTTTCAGTGTGTTTCTAGTCTTGGACACAAAAAGTCATATTAGAGCTCAAAAAGCACAATTTGCTTAGTTCTTGACTTTTCATGAACAGAAATGCTGTTTTAGTGCTTCTTAGCAAATGAAGTCAAAACAAGCCTAGAAGTGCTTTAAAGGTTGTTTCTCAGCGAGAGAGAATGCTTTTTCATGCAGTTTCAAAGCAGAATGAGCCTTTTCAGTGTGTTTCTAGTCTTGGACACAAAAAGTCATATTAGAGCTCAAAAGCACAATTTGCTTAGTTCTTGACTTTTCATGAACAGAAATGCTGTGTTAGTGCTTCTTAGCAAATGAAGTCAAAACAAGCCTAGAAGTGCTTTAAAGGTTGTTTCTCAGCGAGAGAATGCTTTTTCATGCAGGTTTCAAAGCAAATTGAGCTTTTTCTGTGTGTTTCTACTCTTGGACACAAAAAGTCATATTAGAGCTCAAAAGCACAATTTGCTTAGTTCTTGACTTTTCATGAACAGAAATGCTGTTTTAGTGCTTCTTAGCAAATGAAGTCAAATCAAGCCTAGAAGTGCTTTAAAGGTTGTTTCTCAGCGAGAAAATGCTTTTTCATGCAGTTTCAAAGCAGAATGAGCCTTTTCAGTGTGTTTCTACTCTTGGACACAAAAAGTCATATTAGAGCTCAAAAGCACAATTTGCTTAGTTCTTGACTTTTCATGAACAGAAATGCTGTTTTAGTGCTTCTTAGCAAATGAAGTCAAAACAAGCCTAGAAGTGCTTTAAAGGTTGTTTCTCAGCGAGAGAATGCTTTTTCATGCAGTTTCAAAGCAGAATGAGCCTTTTCAGTGTGTTTCTACTCTTGGACACAAAAAGTCATATTTGAGCTCAAAAGCACAATTTGCTTAGTTCTTGACTTTTCATGAACAGAAATGCTGTTTTAGTGCTTCTTAGCAAATGAAGTCAAAACAAGCCTAGAATTGCTTTAAAGGTTGTTTCTCAGCGAGAGAATGCTTTTTCATGCAGTTTCAAAGCAAATTGAGCTTTTTCTGTGTGTTTCTACTCTTGGACACAAAAAGTCATATTAGAGCTCAAAAGCACAATTTGCTTAGTTCTTGACTTTTCATGAACAGAAATGCTGTTTTAGTGCTTCTTAGCAAATGAAGTCAAAACAAGCCTAGAAGTGCTTTAAAGGTTGTTTCTCAGCAGAGAGAATGCTTTTTCATGCAGTTTCAAAGCAGAATGAGCCTTTTTCAGTGTGTTTCTACTCTTGGACACAAAAAGTCATATTAGAGCTCAAAAGCACAATTTGCTGAGTTCTTGACTTTTCATGAACAGAAGTGCTGTTTTAGTGCTTCTTAGCAAATGAAGTCAAAACAAGCCTAGAAGTGCTTTAAAGGTTGTTTCTCAGCGAGAGAATGCTTTTTCATGCAGTTTTAAAGCAGAATGAGCCTTTTCAGTGTGTTTCTAGTCTTGGACACAAAAAGTCATATTAGAGCTCAAAAGCACAATTTGCTTAGTTCTTGACTTTTCATGAACAGAAATGCTGTTTTAGTGCTTCTTAGCAAATGAAGTCAAATCAAGCCTAGAAGTGCTTTAAAGGTTGTTTCTCAGCGAGAAAATGCTTTTTCATGCAGTTTCAAAGCAGAATGAGCCTTTTCAGTGTGTTTCTAGTCTTGGACACAAAAAGTCATATTAGAGCTCAAAAAGCACAATTTGCTTAGTTCTTGACTTTTCATGAACAGAAATGCTGTTTTAGTGCTTCTTAGCAAATGAAGTCAAAACAAGCCTAGAAGTGCTTTAAAGGTTGTTTCTCAGCGAGAGAATGCTTTTTCATGCAGTTTCAAAGCAGAATGAGCCTTTTTAGTGTGTTTCTAGTCTTAGACACAAAAAGTCATATTAGAGCTCAAAAAGCACAATTTGCCTAGTTCTTGACTTTTCATGAACAGAAATGCTGTGTTAGTGCTTCTTAGCAAATGAAGTCAAAACAAGCCTAGAAGTGCTTTAAAGGTTGTTTCTCAGCGAGAGAATGCTTTTTCATGCAGGTTTAAAGCAAATTGAGCTTTTTCTGTGTGTTTCTACTCTTGGACACAAAAAGTCATATTAGAGCTCAAAAAGCACAATTTGCTTAGTTCTTGACTTTTCATGAACAGAAATGCTGTTTTAGTGCTTCTTAGAAAATGAAGTTAAATCAAGCCTAGAAGTGCTTTAAAGGTTGTTTCTCAGCGAGAAAATGCTTTTTCATACAGTTTCAAAGCAGAATGAGCCTTTTCAGTGTGTTTCTACTCTTGGACACAAAAAGTCATATTAGAGCTCAAAAAGCACAATTTGCTTAGTTCTTGACTTTTCATGAACAGAAATGCTGTTTTAGTGCTTCTTAGCAAATGAAGTCAAAACAAGCCTAGAAGTGCTTTAAAGGTTGTTTCTCAGCGAGAGAATGCTTTTTCATGCAGTTTCAAAGCAGAATGAGCCTTTTCAGTGTGTTTCTACTCTTGGACACAAAAAGTCATATTTGAGCTCAAAAAGCACAATTTGCTTAGTTCTTGACTTTTCATGAACAGAAATGCTGTTTTAGTGCTTCTTAGCAAATGAAGTCAAAACAAGCCTAGAATTGCTTTAAAGGTTGTTTCTCAGCGAGAGAATGCTTTTTCATGCAGTTTCAAAGCAAATTGAGCTTTTTCTGTGTGTTTCTACTCTTGGACACAAAAAGTCATATTAGAGCTCAAAAGCACAATTTGCTTAGTTCTTGACTTTTCATGAACAGAAATGTTGTTTTAGTGCTTCTTAGCAAATGAAGTCAAAACAAGCCTAGAAGTGCTTTAAAGGTTGTTTCTCAGCGAGAGAATGCTTTTTCATGCAGTTTCAAAGCAGAATGAGCCTTTTCAGTGTGTTTCTAGTCTTGGACACAAAAAGTCATATTAGAGCTCAAAAGCACAATTTGCTTAGTTCTTGACTTTTCATGAACAGAAGTGCTGTTTTAGTGCTTCTTAGCAAATGAAGTCAAAACAAGCCTAGAAGTGCTTTAAAGGTTGTTTCTCGAGAGAATGCTTTTTCATGCAGTTTCAAAGCAGAATGAGCCTTTTCAGTGTGTTTCTAGTCTTGGACACAAAAAGTCATATTAGAGCTCAAAAAGCACAATTTGCTTAGTTCTTGACTTTTCATGAACAGAAGTGCTGTTTTAGTGCTTCTTAGCAAATGAAGTCAAAACAAGCCTAGAAGTGCTTTAAAGGTTGTTTCTCAGCGAGAGAATGCTTTTTCATGCAGTTTCAAAGCAGAATGAGCCTTTTCAGTGTGTTTATAGTCTTGGACACAAAAAGTCATATTAGAGCTGAAAAAGCACAATTTGCTTAGTTCTTGACTTTTCATGAACAGAAATGCTGTTTTAGTGCTTCTTAGCAAATGAAGTCAAAACAAGCCTAGAATTGCTTTAAAGGTTGTTTCTCAGCGAGAGAATGCTTTTTCATGCAGTTTCAAAGCAAATTGAGCTTTTTCTGTGTGTTTCTACTCTTGGACACAAAAAGTCATATTAGAGCTCAAAAAGCACAATTTGCTTAGTTCTTGACTTTTCATGAACAGAAATATTGTTTTAGTGCTTCTTAGCAAATGAAGTCAAAACAAGCCTAGAAGTGCTTTAAAGGTTGTTTCTCAGCGAGAGAATGCTTTTTCATGCAGTTTCAAAGCAGAAAGAGCCTTTTCAGTGTGTTTCTACTCTTGGACACAAAAAGTCATATTAGAGCTCAAAAAGCACAATTTGCCTAGTTCTTGACTTTTCATGAACAGAAGTGCTGTTTTAGTGCTTCTTAGCAAATGAAGTCAAAACAAGCCTAGAAGTGCTTTAAAGGTTGTTTCTCAGCGAGAGAATGCTTTTTCATGCAGTTTTGAAGCAGAATGAGCCTTTTCAGTGTGTTTCTAGTCTTGGACACAAAAAGTCATATTAGAGCTCAAAAAGCACAATTTGCTTAGTTCTTGACTTTTCATGAACAGAAGTGCTGTTTTAGTGCTTCTTAGCGAATGAAGTCAAAACAAGCCTAGAAGTGCTTTAAAGGTTGTTTCTCAGCGAGAGAATGCTTTTTCATGCAGTTTCAAAGCAGAATGAGCCTTTTCAGTGTGTTTATAGTCTTGGACACAAAAAGTCATATTAGATCTCAAAAAGCACAATTTGCTTAGTTTTTGACTTTTCATGAACAGAAATGCTGTTTTAGTGCTTCTTAGCAAATGAAGTCAAATCAAGCCTAGAAGTGCTTTAAAGGTTGTTTTTCAGCGAGAAAATGCCTTTTCGTGCAGTTTCAAAGCAGAATGAGCCTTTTCAGTGTTTCTAGTCTTGGACACAAAAAGTCATATTAGAGCTCAAAAAGCACAATTTGCTTAGTTCTTGACTTTTCATGAACAGAAATGCTGTTTTAGTGCTTCTTAGCAAATTAAGTCAAAACAAGCCTAGAAGTGCTTTAAAGGTTGTTTCTCAGCGAGAGAATGCTTTTTCATGCAGTTTCAAAGCAGAATGAGCCTTTTCAGTGTGTTTCTAGTCTTAGACACAAAAAGTCATATTAGAGCTCAAAAAGCACAATTTGCCTAGTTCTTGACTTTTCATGAACAGAAATGCTGTTTAAGTGCTTCTTAGCAAATGAAGTCAAAACAAGCCTAGAAGTGCTTTAAAGGTTGTTTCTCAGCGAGAGAATGCTTTTTCATGCAGTTTCAAAGCAAATTGAGCTTTTTCAATGTGTTTCTACTCTTGGACACAAAAAGTCATATTAGAGCTCAAAAAGCACAATTTGCTTAGTTCTTGACTTTTCATGAACAGAAATGTTGTTTTAGTGCTTCTTAGCAAATGAAGTCAAAACAAGCCTAGAAGTGCTTTAAAGGTTGTTTCTCAGCGAGAGAATGCTTTTTCATGCAGTTTTAAAGAAGAATGAGCCTTTTCAGTGTGTTTCTAGTCTTGGACTCAAAAAGTCATATTAGAGCTCAAAAAGAACAATTTGCTTAGTTCTTGACTTTTCATGAACAGAAGTGCTGTTTTAGTACTTCTTAGCAAATGAAGTCAAAACAAGCCTAGAAGTGCTTTAAAGGTTGTTTCTCAGCGAGAGAATGCTTTTTCATGCAGTTTCAAAGCAGAATGAGCCTTTTCAGTGTGTTTATAGTCTTGGAAACAAAAAGTCATATTAGAGCTCAAAAAGCACAATTTGCTTAGTTCTTGACTTTTCATGAACAGAAATGCTGTTTTAGTGCTTCTTAGCAAATGAAGTCAAATCAAGCCTAGAAGTGCTTTAAAGGTTGTTTCTCAGCGAGAGAAATGCTTTTTCATGCAGTTTCAAAGCAGAATGAGCCTTTTCAGTGTGTTTCTAGTCTTGGACACAAAAAGTCATATTAGAGCTCAAAAGCACAATTTGCTTAGTTCTTGACTTTTCATGAACAGAAATGCTGTTTTAGTGCTTCTTAGCAAATTAAGTCAAAACAAGCCTAGAAGTGCTTTAAAGGTTGTTTTCTCAGAGAAAATGCTTTTTCATACAGTTTCAAAGCAGAATGAGCCTTTTCAGTGTGTTTCTACTCTTGGACACAAAAAGTCATATTAGAGCTCAAAAGCACAATTTGCTTAGTTCTTGACTTTTCATGAACAGAAATGCTGTTTTAGTGCTTCTTAGCAAATGAAGTCAAAACAAGCCTAGAAGTGCTTTAAATGTTGTTTCTCAGCGAGAGAATGCTTTTTCATGCAGTTTCAAAGCAAATTGAGCTTTTTCAGTGTGTTTCTACTCTTGGACACAAAAGTATTAGAACTCAAAAGCACAATTTGCTTAGTTCTTGACTTTTCATGAACAGAAATGTTGTTTTAGTGCTTCTTAGCAAATGAAGTCAAAACAAGCCTAGAAGTGCTTTAAAGGTTGTTTTCAGCGAGAGAATGCTTTTTCATGCAGTTTCAAAGCAAATTGAGCTTTTTCTGTGTGTTTCTACTCTTGGACACAAAAAGTCATATTAGAGCTCAAAAAGCACAATTTGCTGAGTTCTTGACTTTTCATGAACAGAAGTGCTGTTTTAGTGCTTCTTAGCAAATGAAGTCAAAACAAGCCTAAAAGTGCTTTAAAGGTTGTTTCTCAGTGAGAGAATGCTTTTTCATGCAGTTTCAAAGCAGAATGAGCCTTTTCAGTGTGTTTCTAGTCTTGGACACAAAAAGTCATATTAGAGCTCAAAAGCACAATTTGCTTAGTTCTTGACTTTTCATGATCAGAAATGATGTTTTAGTGCATCTTAGAAAATGAACTCAAAACAAGCCTAGAAGTGCTTTAAATGTTGTTTCTCAGGGAGAGAATGCTTTTTCATGCAGTTTCAAAGCAAATTGAGCTTTTTCAGTGTGTTTCTACTCTTGGACACAAAAAGTCATATTAGAACTCAAAAAGCACAATTTGCTTAGTTCTTGACTTTTCATGAACAGAAATGCTGTTTTAGTGCTTCTTAGCAAATGAAGTCAAAACAAGCCTAGAAGTGCTTTAAAGGTTGTTTCTCAGCGAGAGAATGCTTTTTCATGCAGTTTCAAAGCAAATTGAGCTTTTTCTGTGTGTTTCTACTCTTGGACACAAAAAGTCATATTAGAGCTCAAAAAGCACAATTTGCTGAGTTCTTGACTTTTCATGAACAGAAGTGCTGTTTTAGTGCTTCTTAGCAAATGAAGTCAAAACAAGCCTAAAAGTGCTTTAAAGGTTGTTTCTCAGTGAGAGAATGCTTTTTCGTGCAGTTTCAAAGCAGAATGAGCCTTTTCAGTGTGTTTCTAGTCTTGGACACAAAAAGTCATATTAGAGCTCAAAAGCACAATTTGCTTAGTTCTTGACTTTTCATGAACAGAAATGCTGTTTTAGTGCTTCTTAGCAAATGAAGTCAAAACAAGCCTAGAAGTGCTTTAAAGGTTGTTTCTCAGCGAGAGAATGCTTTTTCATGCAGTTTCAAAGCAAATTGAGCTTTTCTGTGTGTTTCTACTCTTGGACACAAAAAGTCATATTAGAGCTCAAAAGCACAATTTGCTTAGTTCTTGACTTTTCATGAACAGAAATGCTGTTTTAGTGCTTCTTAGCAAATGAAGTCAAAACAAGCCTAGAAGTGCTTTAAAGGTTGTTTCTCAGCGAGAGAATGCTTTTTCATGCAGTTTCAAAGCAGAATGAGCCTTTTCAGTGTGTTTCTACTCTTGGACACAAAAAGTCATATTAGAGCTCAAAAGCACAATTTGCTTAGTTCTTGACTTTTCATGAACAGAAGTGCTGTTTTAGTGCTTCTTAGCAAATGAAGTCAAAACAAACCTAGAAGTGCTTTAAAGGTTGTTTCTCAGCGAGAGAATGCTTTTTCATGCAGTTTCAAAGCAGAATGAGCCTTTTCAGTGTGTTTCTACTCTTGGACACAAAAAGTCATATTAGAGCTCAAAAGCACAATTTGCTTAGTTCTTGACTTTTCATGAACAGAAATGCTGTTTTAGTGCTTCTTAGCAAATGAAGTCAAAACAAGCCTAGAAGTGCTTTAAAGGTTGTTTCTCAGCGAGAGAATGCTTTTTCATGCAGTTTCAAAGCAAATTGAGCTTTTTCTGTGTGTTTCTACTCTTGGACACAAAAAGTCATATTAGAGCTCAAAAGCACAATTTGCTTAGTTCTTGACTTTTCATGAACAGAAATGCTGTTTTAGTGCTTCTTAGCAAATGAAGTCAAAACAAGCCTAGAAGTGCTTTAAAGGTTGTTTCTCAGCGAGAGAATGCTTTTTCATGCAGTTTCAAAGCAGAATGACCTTTTCAGTGTGTTTCTAGTCTTGGACACAAAAAGTCATATTAGAGCTCAAAAGCACAATTTGCTTAGTTCTTGACTTTTCATGAACAGAAGTGCTGTTTTAGTGCTTCTTAGCAAATGAAGTCAAAACAAGCCTAGAAGTGCTTTAAAGGTTGTTTCTCAGCGAGAGAATGCTTTTCATGCAGTTTCAAAAAGCAGAATGAGCCTTTTCAGTGTGTTTATAGTCTTGGACACAAAAAGTCATATTAGAGCTCAAAAGCACAATTTGCTTAGTTCTTGACTTTTCATGAACAGAAATGCTGTTTTAGTGCTTCTTAGCAAATGAAGTCAAAACAAGCCTAGAAGTGCTTTAAAGGTTGTTTCTCAGCGAGAGAAAGCTTTTCATGCAGTTTCAAAGCAAATTGAGCTTTTTCAGTGTGTTTCTACTCTTGGACACAAAAAGTCATATTAGAGCTCAAAAGCACAATTTGCTTAGTTCTTGACTTTTCATGAACAGAAATGCTGTTTTAGTGCTTCTTAGCAAATGAAGTCAAAACAAGCCTAGAAGTGCTTTAAAGGTTGTTTCTCAGCGAGAGACAATGCTTTTTCATGCAGTTTCAAAGCAGAATGAGCCTTTTCAGTGTGTTTCTACTCTTGGACACAAAAAGTCATATTAGAGCTCAAAAGCACAATTTGCTTAGTTCTTGACTTTTCATGAACAGAAGTGCTGTTTTAGTGCTTCTTAGCAAATGAAGTCAAAACAAGCCTAGAAGTGCTTTAAAGGTTGTTTTCAGCAGAGAGAGAATGCTTTTTCATGCAGTTTCAAAGCAGAATGAGCCTTTTCAGTGTGTTTCTAGTCTTGGACACAAAAAGTCATATTAGAGCTCAAAAGCACAATTTGCTTAGTTCTTGACTTTTCATGAACAGAAATTCTGTTTTAGTGCTTCTTAGCAAATGAAGTCAAAACAAGCCTAGAAGTGCTTTAAAGGTTGTTTCTCAGCGAGAGAATGCTTTTTCATGCAGTTTCAAAGCAGAATGAGCCTTTTCAGTGTGTTTCTACTCTTGGACACAAAAAGTCATATTAGAGCTCAAAAGCACAATTTGCTTAGTTCTTGACTTTTCATGAACAGAAGTGCTGTTTTAGTGCTTCTTAGCAAATGAAGTCAAAACAAGCCTAGAAGTGCTTTAAAGGTTGTTTCTCAGCGAGAGAATGCTTTTTTATGCAGTTTCAAAGCAGAATGAGCCTTTTCAGTGTGTTTCTAGTCTTGGACACAAAAAGTCATATTAGAGCTCAAAAAGCACAATTTGCTTAGTTCTTGACTTTTCATGAACAGAAATGATGTTTTAGTGCTTCTTAGCAAATGAACTCAAAACAAGCCTAGAAGTGATTTAAAGGTTGTTTCTCAGCTAGAGAATGCTTTTTCATGCAGTTTCAAAACAGAATGAGCCTTTTCAGTGTGTTTTTTAGTCTTGGACACAAAAAATCATATTAGAGCTCAAAAAGCACAATTTGCTTAGTTCTTGACTTTTCATGAACAGAAGTGCTGTTTTAGTGCTTCTTAGCAAATGAAGTCAAAACAAGCCTAGAAGTGCTTTAAAGGTTGTTTTTCAGCGAGAGAATGCTTTTTCATGCAGTTTCAAAGCAAAATGAGCCTTTTCAGTGTGTTTCTAGTCTTGGACACAAAAAGTCATATTAGAGCTCAAAAAGCACAATTTGCTTAGTTCTTGACTTTTCATGAACAGAAATGCTGTTTTAGTGCTTCTTAGCAAATGAAGTCAAAACAAGACTAGAAGTGCTTTAAAGGTTGTTTCTCAGCGAGAGAATGCTTTTTCATGCAGTTTCAAAGCAGAATGAGCCTTTTCTGTGTGTTTCTACTCTTGGACACAAAAAGTCATATTAGAGCTCAAAAAGCACAATTTGCTAAGTTCTTGACTTTTCATGAACAGAAATGCTGTTTTAGTGCTTCTTAGCAAATGAAGTCAAAACAAGCCTAGAAGTGCTTTAAAGGTTGTTTCTCAGCGAGAGAATGCTTTTTCATGCAGTTTTAAAGCAGAATGAGCCTTTTCAGTGTGTTTCTAATCTTGGACACAAAAAGTCATATTAGAGCTCAAAAAGCACAATTTGCTTAGTTCTTGACTTTTCATGATCAGAAATGTTGTTTTGTGGCATCTTAGAAAATGAAGTCAAATCAAGCCTAGAAGTGCTTTAAAGGTTGTTTCTCAGCGAGAGAATGCTTTTTCATGCAGTTTCAAAGCAAATTGAGCTTTTTCTGTGTGTTTCTACTCTTGGACAAAAAATGTCATATTAGAGCTCAAAAAGCACAATTTGCTGAGTTCTTGACTTTTCATGAACAGAAGTGCTGTTTTAGTGCTTCTTAGCAAATGAAGTCAAAACAAGCCTAGAAGTGCTTTAAAGGTTGTTTCTCAGCGAGAGAATGCTTTTTCATGCAGTTTCAAAGCAGAATGAGCCTTTTCAGTGTGTTTCTACTCTTGGACACAAAAAGTCATATTAGAGCTCAAAAAGCACAATTTGCTGAGTTCTTGACTTTTCATGAACAGAAGTGCTGTTTTAGTGCTTCTTAGCAAATGAAGTCAAAACAAGCCTAGAAGTGCTTTAAAGGTTGTTTCTCAGCGAGAGAATGCTTTTTCATGCAGTTTCAAAGCAGAATGAGCCTTTTCAGTGTGTTTCTAGTCTTGGACACAAAAAGTCATATTAGAGCTCAAAAGCACAATTTGCTTAGTTCTTGACTTTTCATGAACAGAAATGCTGTTTTAGTGCTTCTTAGCAAATGAAGTCAAATCAAGCCTAGAAGTGCTTTAAAGGTTGTTTCTCAGCGAGAAAATGCTTTTTCATGCAGTTTCAAAGCAGAATGAGCCTTTTCAGTGTGTTTCTACTCTTGGACACAAAAGTCATATTAGAGCTCAAAAGCACAATTTGCTGAGTTCTTGACTTTTCATGAACAGAAGTGCTGTTTTAGTGCTTCTTAGCAAATGAAGTCAAAACAAGCCTAAAAGTGCTTTAAAGGTTGTTTCTCAGTGAGAGAATGCTTTTTCATGCAGTTTCAAAGCAGAATGAGCCTTTTTAGTGTGTTTCTAGTCTTGGACACAAAAAGTCATATTAGAGCTCAAAAGCACAATTTGCTTAGTTCTTGACTTTTCATGAACAGAAATGCTGTTTTAGTGCATCTTAGCAAATGAAGTCAAAACAAGCCTAGAAGTGCTTTAAAGGTTGTTTCTCAGGAGAGAATGCTTTTTCATGCAGTTTCAAAGCAAATTGAGCTTTTTCAGTGTGTTTCTACTCTTGGACACAAAAAGTCATATTAGAACTCAAAAAGCACAATTTGCTTAGTTCTTGACTTTTCATGAACAGAAATGTTGTTTTAGTGCTTCTTAGCAAATGAAGTCAAAACAAGCCTAGAAGTGCTTTAAAGGTTGTTTCTCAGCGAGAGAATGCTTTTTCATGCAGTTTCAAAGCAAATTGAGCTTTTTCTGTGTGTTTCTACTCTTGGACACACAAAAGTCATATTAGAGCTCAAAAAGCACAATTTGCTCAGTTCTTGACTTTTCATGAACAGAAGTGCTGTTTTAGTGCTTCTTAGCAAATGAAGTCAAAACAAGCCTAAAAGTGCTTTAAAGGTTGTTTCTCAGTGAGAGAATGCTTTTTCATGCAGTTTCAAAGCAGAATGAGCCTTTTTAGTGTGTTTCTAGTCTTGGACACAAAAAGTCATATTAGAGCTCAAAAAGCACAATTTGCTTAGTTCTTGACTTTTCATGAACAGAAATGCTGTTTTAGTGCTTCTTAGCAAATGAAGTCAAAACAAGCCTAGAAGTGCTTTAAAGGTTGTTTCTCAGCGAGAGAATGCTTTTTTAATGCAGTTTCAAAGCAAATTGAGCGTTTTCTGTGTGTTTCTACTCTTGGACACAAAAAGTCATATTAGAGCTCAAAAAGCACAATTTGCTTAGTTCTTGACTTTTCATGAACAGAAATGCTGTTTTAGTGCTTCTTACCAAATGAAGTCAAAACAAGCCTAGAAGTGCTTTAAAGGTTGTTTCTCAGCGAGAGAATGCTTTTTCATGCAGTTTCAAAGCAGAATGAGCCTTTTCAGTGTGTTTCTACTCTTGGACACAAAAAGTCATATTAGAGCTCAAAAAGCACAATTTGCTTAGTTCTTGACTTTTCATGAACAGAAGTGCTGTTTTAGTGCTTCTTAGCAAATGAAGTCAAAACAAACCTAGAAGTGCTTTAAAGGTTGTTTCTCAGCGAGAGAATGCTTTTTCATGCAGTTTCAAAGCAGAATGAGCCTTTTCAGTGTGTTTCTACTCTTGGACACAAAAAGTCATATTAGAGCTCAAAAGCACAATTTGCTTAGTTCTTGACTTTTCATGAACAGAAATGCTGTTTTAGTGCTTCTTAGCAAATGAAGTCAAAACAAGCCTAGAAGTGCTTTAAAGGTTGTTTCTCAGCGAGAGAATGCTTTTTCATGCAGTTTCAAAGCAAATTGAGCTTTTTCTGTGTGTTTCTACTCTTGGACACAAAAAGTCATATTAGAGCTCAAAAGCACAATTTGCTTAGTTCTTGACTTTTCATGAACAGAAATGTTGTTTTAGTGCTTCTTAGCAAATGAAGTCAAAACAAGCCTAGAAGTGCTTTAAAGGTTGTTTCTCAGCGAGAGAATGCTTTTTCATGCAGTTTCAAAGCAGAATGAGCCTTTTCAGTGTGTTTCTAGTCTTGGACACAAAAAGTCATATTAGAGCTCAAAAAGCACAATTTGCTTAGTTCTTGACTTTTCATGAACAGAAGTGCTGTTTTAGTGCTTCTTAGCAAATGAAGTCAAAACAAGCCTAGAAGTGCTTTAAAGGTTGTTTCTCAGCGAGAGAATGCTTTTTCATGCAGTTTCAAAGCAGAATGAGCCTTTTCAGTGTGTTTATAGTCTTGGACACAAAAAGTCATATTAGAGCTCAAAAAGCACAATTTGCTTAGTTCTTGACTTTTCATGAACAGAAATGCTGTTTTAGTGCTTCTTAGCAAATGAAGTCAAAACAAGCCTAGAAGTGCTTTAAAGGTTGTTTCTCAGCGAGAGAAAGCTTTTCCATGCAGTTTCAAAGCAAATTGAGCTTTTTCAGTGTGTTTCTACTCTTGGACACAAAAAGTCATATTAGAGCTCAAAAAGCACAATTTGCTTAGTTCTTGACTTTTCATGAACAGAAATGCTGTTTTAGTGCTTCTTAGCAAATGAAGTCAAAACAAGCCTAGAAGTGCTTTAAAGGTTGTTTCTCAGCGAGAGAATGCTTTTTCATGCAGTTTCAAAGCAGAATGAGCCTTTTCAGTGTGTTTCTACTCTTGGACACAAAAAGTCATATTAGAGCTCAAAAAGCACAATTTGCTTAGTTCTTGACTTTTCATGAACAGAAGTGCTGTTTTAGTGCTTCTTAGCAAATGAAGTCAAAACAAGCCTAGAAGTGCTTTAAAGGTTGTTTCTCAGCGAGAGAATGCTTTTTCATGCAGTTTCAAAGCAGAATGAGCCTTTTCAGTGTGTTTCTAGTCTTGGACACAAAAAGTCATATTAGAGCTCAAAAGCACAATTTGCTTAGTTCTTGACTTTTCATGAACAGAAATGCTGTTTTAGTGCTTCTTAGCAAATGAAGTCAAAACAAGCCTAGAAGTGCTTTAAAGGTTGTTTCTCAGCGAGAGAGAATGCTTTTTCATGCAGTTTTAAAGCAGAATGAGCCTTTTCAGTGTGTTTCTACTCTTGGGCACAAAAAGTCATATTAGAGCTCAAAAAGCACAATTTGCTTAGTTCTTGACTTTTCATGAACAGAAGTGCTGTTTTAGTGCTTCTTAGCAAATGAAGTCAAAACAAGCCTAGAAGTGCTTTAAAGGTTGTTTCTCAGCGAGAGAATGCTTTTTCATGCAGTTTCAAAGCAGAATGAGCCTTTTCAGTGTGTTTCTAGTCTTGGACACAAAAAGTCATATTAGAGCTCAAAAGCACAATTTGCTTAGTTCTTGACTTTTCATGAACAGAAATGCTGTTTTAGTGCATCTTAGCAAATGAAGTCAAAACAAGCCTAGAAGTGCTTTAAAGGTTGTTTCTCAGCGAGAGAGAATGCTTTTTCATGCAGTTTCAAAGCAGAATGAGCCTTTTCAGTGTGTTTCTAGTCTTGGACACAAAAGTCATATTAGAGCTCAAAAGCACAATTTGCTTAGTTCTTGACTTTTCATGAACAGAAGTGCTGTTTTAGTGCTTCTTAGCAAATGAAGTCAAAACAAGCCTAGAAGTGCTTTAAAGGTTGTTTCTCAGCGAGAGAATGCTTTTTCATGCAGTTTCAAAGCAAAATGAGCCTTTTCAGTGTGTTTCTAGTCTTGGACACAAAAAGTCATATTAGAGCTCAAAAAGCACAATTTGCTTAGTTCTTGACTTTTCATGAACAGAAATGTTGTTTTAGTGCTTCTTAGCAAATGAAGTCAAAACAAGCCTAGAAGTGCTTTAAAGGTTGTTTCTCAGCGAGAGAATGCTTTTTCATGCAGTTTCAAAGCAGAATGAGCCTTTTCAGTGTGTTTCTACTCTTGGACACAAAAAGTCATATTAGAGCTCAAAAAGCACAATTTGCTTAGTTCTTGACTTTTCATGAACAGAAGTGCTGTTTTAGTGCTTCTTAGCAAATGAAGTCAAAACAAGCCTAGAAGTGCTTTAAAGGTTGTTTCTCAGCGAGAGAATGCTTTTTCATGCAGTTTTAAAGCAGAATGAGCCTTTTTTAGTGTGTTTCTAGTCTTGGACACAAAAAGTCATATTAGAGCTCAAAAAGCACAATTTGCTTAGTTCTTGACTTTTCATGAACAGAAATGCTGTTTTAGTGCTTCTTAGCAAATGAAGTCAAATCAAGCCTAGAAGTGCTTTAAAGGTTGTTTCTCAGCGAGAAAATGCTTTTTCATGCAGTTTCAAAGCAGAATGAGCCTTTTCAGTGTGTTTCTAGTCTTGGACACAAAAAGTCATATTACAGCTCAAAAGCACAATTTGCTTAGTTCTTGACTTTTCATGAACAGAAATGCTGTTTTAGTGCTTCTTAGCAAATGAAGTCAAAACAAGCCTAGAAGTGCTTTAAAGGTTGTTTCTCAGCGAGAGAATGCTTTTTCATGCAGTTTCAAAGCAGAATGAGCCTTTTTAGTGTGTTTCTAGTCTTGGACACAAAAAGTCATATTAGAGCTCAAAAAGCACAATTTGCTTAGTTCTTGACTTTTCATGAACAGAAATGCTGTTTTAGTGCTTCTTAGCAAATGAAGTCAAAACAAGCCTAGAAGTGCTTTAAAGGTTGTTTCTCAGCGAGAGAATGCTTTTTCATGCAGTTTCAAAGCAAATTGAGCTTTTTCTGTGTGTTTCTACTCTTGGACACAAAAAGTCATATTAGAGCTCAAAAGCACAATTTGCTTAGTTCTTGACTTTTCATGAACAGAAATGCTGTTTTAGTGCTTCTTAGCAAATGAAGTCAAATCAAGCCTAGAAGTGCTTTAAAGGTTGTTTCTCAGCGAGAAAATGCTTTTCATACAGTTTCAAAGCAGAATGAGCCTTTTCAGTGTGTTTCTACTCTTGGACACAAAAAGTCATATTAGAGCTCAAAAGCACAATTTGCTTAGTTCTTGACTTTTCATGAACAGAAATGCTGTTTTAGTGCTTCTTAGCAAATGAAGTCAAAACAAGCCTAGAAGTGCTTTAAAGGTTGTTTCTCAGCGAGAGAATGCTTTTTCATGCAGTTTCAAAGCAGAATGAGCCTTTTCAGTGTGTTTCTACTCTTGGACACAAAAAGTCATATTAGAGCTCAAAAAGCACAATTTGCTTAGTTCTTGACTTTTCATGAACAGAAATGCTGTTTTAGTGCTTCTTAGCAAATGAAGTCAAAACAAGCCTAGAAGTGCTTTAAAGGTTGTTTCTCAGCGAGAGAATGCTTTTTCATGCAGTTTCAAAGCAAATTGAGCTTTTTTGTGTGTTTCTACTCTTGGACACAAAAAGTCATATTAGAGCTCAAAAAGCACAATTTGCTTAGTTCTTGACTTTTCATGAACAGAAATGTTGTTTTAGTGCTTCTTAGCAAATGAAGTCAAAACAAGCCTAGAAGTGCTTTAAAGGTTGTTTCTCAGCGAGAGAATGCTTTTTCATGCAGTTTCAAAGCAGAATGAGCCTTTTCAGTGTGTTTCTAGTCTTGGACACAAAAAGTCATATTAGAGCTCAAAAGCACAATTTGCTTAGTTCTTGACTTTTCATGAACAGAAGTGCTGTTTTAGTGCTTCTTAGCAAATGAAGTCAAAACAAGCCTAGAAGTGCTTTAAAGGTTGTTTCTCAGCGAGAGAATGCTTTTTCATGCAGTTTCAAAGCAGAATGAGCCTTTTCAGTGTGTTTCTAGTCTTGGACACAAAAAGTCATATTAGAGCTCAAAAGCACAATTTGCTTAGTTCTTGACTTTTCATGAACAGAAGTGCTGTTTTAGTGCTTCTTAGCAAATGAAGTCAA
This sequence comes from Puntigrus tetrazona, assembly GCF_018831695.1. Classification (NCBI taxonomy): domain Eukaryota; kingdom Metazoa; phylum Chordata; class Actinopteri; order Cypriniformes; family Cyprinidae; genus Puntigrus; species Puntigrus tetrazona. The sequence goes on along the minus strand of NW_025048769.1, from coordinate 31,627 downwards.
AACAAGCCTAGAAGTGCTTTAAAGGTTGTTTCTCAGCGAGAGAATGCTTTTTCATGCAGTTTCAAAGCAGAATGAGCCTTTTCAGTGTGTTTATAGTCTTGGACACAAAAAGTCATATTAGAGCTCAAAAAGCACAATTTGCTTAGTTCTTGACTTTTCATGAACAGAAATGCTGTTTTAGTGCTTCTTAGCAAATGAAGTCAAAACAAGCCTAGAAGTGCTTTAAAGGTTGTTTCTCAGCGAGAGAATGCTTTTTCATGCAGTTTCAAAGCAAATTGAGCTTTTTCTGTGTGTTTCTACTCTTGGACACAAAAAGTCATATTAGAGCTCAAAAGCACAATTTGCTTAGTTCTTGACTTTTCATGAACAGAAATATTGTTTTAGTGCTTCTTAGCAAATGAAGTCAAAACAAGCCTAGAAGTGCTTTAAATGTTGTTTCTCAGCGAGAGAATGCTTTTTCATGCAGTTTCAAAGCAGAAAGAGCCTTTTCAGTGTGTTTCTACTCTTGGACACAAAAAGTCATATTAGAGCTCAAAAAGCACAATTTGCTTAGTTCTTGACTTTTCATGAACAGAAGTGCTGTTTTAGTGCTTCTTAGCAAATGAAGTCAAAACAAGCCTAGAAGTGCTTTAAAGGTTGTTTCTCAGCGAGAGAATGCTTTTTCATGCAGTTTCAAAGCAGAATGAGCCTTTTCAGTGTGTTTATAGTCTTGGACACAAAAAGTCATATTAGATCTCAAAAAGCACAATTTGCTTAGTTTTTGACTTTTCATGAACAGAAATGCTGTTTTAGTGCTTCTTAGCAAATGAAGTCGAATCAAGTCTAGAAGTGCTTTAAAGGTTGTTTCTCAGCGAGAAAATGCTTTTTCATGCAGTTTCAAAGCAGAATGAGCCTTTTCAGTGTGTTTCTAGTCTTGGACACAAAAAGTCATATTAGAGCTCAAAAAGCACAATTTGCTTAGTTCTTGACTTTTCATGAACAGAAATGCTGTTTTAGTGCTTCTTAGCAAATTAAGTCAAAACAAGCCTAGAAGTGCTTTAAAGGTTGTTTCTCAGCGAGAGAATGCTTTTTCATGCAGTTTCAAAGCAGAATGAGCCTTTTCAGTGTGTTTCTAGTCTTGGACACAAAAAGTCATATTAGAGCTCAAAAAGCACAATTTGCTTAGTTCTTGACTTTTCATGAACAGAAATGCTGTTTTAGTGCTTCTTAGCAAATGAAGTCAAAACAAGCCTAGAAGTGCTTTAAAGGTTGTTTCTCAGCGAGAGAATGCTTTTTCATGCAGTTTCAAAGCAAATTGAGCTTTTTCAATGTGTTTCTACTCTTGGACACAAAAAGTCATATTAGAGCTCAAAAAGCACAATTTGCTTAGTTCTTGACTTTTCATGAACAGAAATGTTGTTTTAGTGCTTCTTAGCAAATGAAGTCAAAACAAGCCTAGAAGTGCTTTAAAGGTTGTTTCTCAGCGAGAGAATGCTTTTTCATGCAGTTTTAAAGAAGAATGAGCCTTTTCAGTGTGTTTCTAGTCTTGGACTCAAAAAGTCATATTAGAGCTCAAAAAGAACAATTTGCTTAGTTCTTGACTTTTCATGAACAGAAGTGCTGTTTTAGTACTTCTTAGCAAATGAAGTCAAAACAAGCCTAGAAGTGCTTTAAAGGTTGTTTCTCAGCGAGAGAATGCTTTTTCATGCAGTTTCAAAGCAGAATGAGCCTTTTCAGTGTGTTTATAGTCTTGGACACAAAAAGTCATATTAGAGCTCAAAAAGCACAATTTGCTTAGTTCTTGACTTTTCATGAACAGAAATGCTGTTTTAGTGCTTCTTAGCAAATGAAGTCAAATCAAGCCTAGAAGTGCTTTAAAGGTTGTTTCTCAGCGAGAAAATGCTTTTTCATGCAGTTTCAAAGCAGAATGAGCCTTTTCAGTGTGTTTCTAGTCTTGGACACAAAAAGTCATATTAGAGCTCAAAAAGCACAATTTGCTTAGTTCTTGACTTTTCATGAACAGAAATGCTGTTTTAGTGCTTCTTAGCAAATTAAGTCAAAACAAGCCTAGAAGTGCTTTAAAGGTTGTTTCTCAGCGAGAAAATGCTTTTTCATGCAGTTTCAAAGCAGAATGAGCCTTTTCAGTGTGTTTCTACTCTTGGACACAAAAAGTCATATTAGAGCTCAAAAAGCACAATTTGCTTAGTTCTTGACTTTTCATGAACAGAAATGCTGTTTTAGTGCTTCTTAGCAAATGAAGTCAAAACAAGCCTAGAAGTGCTTTAAAGGTTGTTTCTCAGCGAGAGAATGCTTTTTCATGCAGTTTCAAAGCAAATTGAGCTTTTTCAGTGTGTTTCTACTCTTGGACACAAAAAGTCATATTAGAGCTCAAAAAGCACAATTTGCTTAGTTCTTGACTTTTCATGAACAGAAATGCTGTTTTAGTGCTTCTTAGCAAATGAAGTCAAAACAAGCCTAGAAGTGCTTTAAAGGTTGTTTCTCAGCGAGAGAATGCTTTTTCATGCAGTTTCAAAGCAAATTGAGCTTTTTCTGTGTGTTTCTACTCTTGGACACAAAAAGTCATATTAGAGCTCAAAAAGCACAATTTGCTGAGTTCTTGACTTTTCATGAACAGAAGTGCTGTTTTAGTGCTTCTTAGCAAATGAAGTCAAAACAAGCCTAAAAGTGCTTTAAAGGTTGTTTCTCAGTGAGAGAATGCTTTTTCATGCAGTTTCAAAGCAGAATGAGCCTTTTTAGTGTGTTTCTAGTCTTGGACACAAAAAGTCATATTAGAGCTCAAAAAGCACAATTTGCTTAGTTCTTGACTTTTCATGATCAGAAATGATGTTTTAGTGCATCTTAGAAAATGAACTCAAAACAAGCCTAGAAGTGCTTTAAATGTTGTTTCTCAGGGAGAGAATGCTTTTTCATGCAGTTTCAAAGCAAATTGAGCTTTTTCAGTGTGTTTCTACTCTTGGACACAAAAAGTCATATTAGAACTCAAAAAGCACAATTTGCTTAGTTCTTGACTTTTCATGAACAGAAATGTTGTTTTAGTGCTTCTTAGCAAATGAAGTCAAAACAAGCCTAGAAGTGCTTTAAAGGTTGTTTCTCAGCGAGAGAATGCTTTTTCATGCAGTTTCAAAGCAAATTGAGCTTTTTCTGTGTGTTTCTACTCTTGGACACAAAAAGTCATATTAGAGCTCAAAAAGCACAATTTGCTGAGTTCTTGACTTTTCATGAACAGAAGTGCTGTTTTAGTGCTTCTTAGCAAATGAAGTCAAAACAAGCCTAAAAGTGCTTTAAAGGTTGTTTCTCAGTGAGAGAATGCTTTTTCATGCAGTTTCAAAGCAGAATGAGCCTTTTTAGTGTGTTTCTAGTCTTGGACACAAAAAGTCATATTAGAGCTCAAAAAGCACAATTTGCTTAGTTCTTGACTTTTCATGAACAGAAATGCTGTTTTAGTGCTTCTTAGCAAATGAAGTCAAAACAAGCCTAGAAGTGCTTTAAAGGTTGTTTCTCAGCGAGAGAATGCTTTTTTAATGCAGTTTCAAAGCAAATTGAGCGTTTTCTGTGTGTTTCTACTCTTGGACACAAAAAGTCATATTAGAGCTCAAAAGCACAATTTGCTTAGTTCTTGACTTTTCATGAACAGAAATGCTGTTTTAGTGCTTCTTAGCAAATGAAGTCAAAACAAGCCTAGAAGTGCTTTAAAGGTTGTTTCTCAGCGAGAGAATGCTTTTTCATGCAGTTTCAAAGCAGAATGAGCCTTTTCAGTGTGTTTCTACTCTTGGACACAAAAAGTCATATTAGAGCTCAAAAAGCACAATTTGCTTAGTTCTTGACTTTTCATGAACAGAAGTGCTGTTTTAGTGCTTCTTAGCAAATGAAGTCAAAACAAACCTAGAAGTGCTTTAAAGGTTGTTTCTCAGCGAGAGAATGCTTTTTCATGCAGTTTCAAAGCAGAATGAGCCTTTTCAGTGTGTTTCTACTCTTGGACACAAAAAGTCATATTAGAGCTCAAAAGCACAATTTGCTTAGTTCTTGACTTTTCATGAACAGAAATGCTGTTTAGTGTGCTTCTTAGCAAATGAAGTCAAAACAAGCCTAGAAGTGCTTTAAAGGTTGTTTCTCAGCGAGAGAATGCTTTTTCATGCAGTTTCAAAGCAAATTGAGCCTTTTCAGTGTGTTTCTACTCTTGGACACAAAAAGTCATATTAGAGCTCAAAAGCACAATTTGCTTAGTTCTTGACTTTTCATGAACAGAAATGTTGTTTTAGTGCTTCTTAGCAAATGAAGTCAAAACAAGCCTAGAAGTGCTTTAAAGGTTGTTTCTCAGCGAGAGAATGCTTTTTCATGCAGTTTCAAAGCAGAATGAGCCTTTTCAGTGTGTTTCTAGTCTTGGACACAAAAAGTCATATTAGAGCTCAAAAGCACAATTTGCTTAGTTCTTGACTTTTCATGAACAGAAGTGCTGTTTTAGTGCTTCTTAGCAAATGAAGTCAAAACAAGCCTAGAAGTGCTTTAAAGGTTGTTTCTCAGCGAGAGAATGCTTTTCATGCAGTTTCAAAGCAGAATGAGCCTTTTCAGTGTGTTTATAGTCTTGGACACAAAAAGTCATATTAGAGCTCAAAAAGCACAATTTGCTTAGTTCTTGACTTTTCATGAACAGAAATGCTGTTTTAGTGCTTCTTAGCAAATGAAGTCAAAACAAGCCTAGAAGTGCTTTAAAGGTTGTTTCTCAGCGAGAGAAAGCTTTTCATGCAGTTTCAAAGCAAATTGAGCTTTTTCAGTGTGTTTCTACTCTTGGACACAAAAAGTCATATTAGAGCTCAAAAGCACAATTTGCTTAGTTCTTGACTTTTCATGAACAGAAATGTTGTTTTAGTGCTTCTTAGCAAATGAAGTCAAAACAAGCCTAGAAGTGCTTTAAAGGTTGTTTCTCAGCGAGAGAATGCTTTTTCATGCAGTTTCAAAGCAGAATGAGCCTTTTCAGTGTGTTTCTACTCTTGGACACAAAAAGTCATATTAGAGCTCAAAAGCACAATTTGCTTAGTTCTTGACTTTTCATGAACAGAAGTGCTGTTTTAGTGCTTCTTAGCAAATGAAGTCAAAACAAGCCTAGAAGTGCTTTAAAGGTTGTTTCTCAGCGAGAGAATGCTTTTTCATGCAGTTTCAAAGCAGAATGAGCCTTTTCAGTGTGTTTCTAGTCTTGGACACAAAAAGTCATATTAGAGCTCAAAAGCACAATTTGCTTAGTTCTTGACTTTTCATGAACAGAAATGCTGTTTTAGTGCTTCTTAGCAAATGAAGTCAAAACAAGCCTAGAAGTGCTTTAAAGGTTGTTTCTCAGCGAGAGAATGCTTTTTCATGCAGTTTTAAAGCAGAATGAGCCTTTTCAGTGTGTTTCTACTCTTGGACACAAAAAGTCATATTAGAGCTCAAAAAGCACAATTTGCTTAGTTCTTGACTTTTCATGAACAGAAGTGCTGTTTTAGTGCTTCTTAGCAAATGAAGTCAAAACAAGCCTAGAAGTGCTTTAAAGGTTGTTTCTCAGCGAGAGAATGCTTTTTTATGCAGTTTCAAAGCAGAATGAGCCTTTTCAGTGTGTTTCTAGTCTTGGACACAAAAAGTCATATTAGAGCTCAAAAAGCACAATTTGCTTAGATCTTGACTTTTCATGATCAGAAATGATGTTTTAGTGCATCTTAGAAAATGAACTCAAAACAAGCCTAGAAGTGATTTAAAGGTTGTTTCTCAGCTAGAGAATGCTTTTTCATGCAGTTTCAAAACAGAATGAGCCTTTTCAGTGTGTTTTTTAGTCTTGGACACAAAAAATCATATTAGAGCTCAAAAAGCACAATTTGCTTAGTTCTTGACTTTTCATGAACAGAAGTGCTGTTTTAGTGCTTCTTAGCAAATGAAGTCAAAACAAGCCTAGAAGTGCTTTAAAGGTTGTTTTTCAGCGAGAGAATGCTTTTTCATGCAGTTTCAAAGCAAAATGAGCCTTTTCAGTGTGTTTCTAGTCTTGGACACAAAAAGTCATATTAGAGCTCAAAAAGCACAATTTGCTTAGTTCTTGACTTTTCATGAACAGAAATGTTGTTTTAGTGCTTCTTAGCAAATGAAGTCAAAACAAGACTAGAAGTGCTTTAAAGGTTGTTTCTCAGCGAGAGAATGCTTTTTCATGCAGTTTCAAAGCAGAATGAGCCTTTTCTGTGTGTTTCTACTCTTGGACACAAAAAGTCATATTAGAGCTCAAAAAGCACAATTTGCTAAGTTCTTGACTTTTCATGAACAGAAGTGCTGTTTTAGTGCTTCTTAGCAAATGAAGTCAAAACAAGCCTAGAAGTGCTTTAAAGGTTGTTTCTCAGCAGAGAGAATGCTTTTTCATGCAGTTTAAAGCAGAATGAGCCTTTTCAGTGTGTTTCTAATCTTGGACACAAAAAGTCATATTAGAGCTCAAAAGCACAATTTGCTTAGTTCTTGACTTTTCATGAACAGAAATGCTGTTTTAGTGCATCTTAGAAAATGAAGTCAAATCAAGCCTAGAAGTGCTTTAAAGGTTGTTTCTCAGCGAGAGAATGCTTTTTCATGCAGTTTCAAAGCAAATTGAGCTTTTTCTGTGTGTTTCTACTCTTGGACAAAAAATGTCATATTAGAGCTCAAAAAGCACAATTTGCTTAGTTCTTGACTTTTCATGAACAGAAGTGCTGTTTTAGTGCTTCTTAGCAAATGAAGTCAAAACAAGCCTAGAAGTGCTTTAAAGGTTGTTTCTCAGCGAGAGAATGAATGCTTTTCATGCAGTTTCAAAGCAGAATGAGCCTTTTCAGTGTGTTTCTAGTCTTGGACACAAAAAGTCATATTAGAGCTCAAAAAGCACAATTTGCTTAGTTCTTGACTTTTCATGATCAGAAATGCTGTTTTAAAACTTCTTAGCAAATGAAGTCAAATCAAGCCTAGAAGTGCTTTAAAGGTTGTTTCTCAGCGAGAGAATGCTTTTTCATGCAGTTTCATAGCAGAATGAGCCTTTTCAGTGTGTTTCTAGTCTTGGACACAAAAAGTCATATTAGAGCTCAAAAAGCACAATTTGCTTAGTTCTTGACTTTTCATGAACAGAAGTGCTGTTTTAGTGCTTTTTAGAAAATGAAGTCAAAACAAGCCTAGAAGTGCTTTAAAGGTTGTTTCTCAGCGAGAGAATGCTTTTTCATGCAGTTTTTAAAGCAGAATGAGCCTTTTCAGTGTGTTTCTAGTCTTGGACACAAAAAGTCATATTAGAGCTCAAAAAGCACAATTTGCTTAGTTCTTGACTTTTCATGAACAGAAATGCTGTTTTAGTGCTTCTTAGCAAATGAAGTCAAAACAAGCCTAGAAGTGCTTTAAAGGTTGTTTCTCAGTGAGAGAATGCAGTTTCAAAGCAGAATGAGCCTTTTCAGTGTGTTTCTAGTCTTGGACACAAAAATCATATTAGAGCTCAAAAAGCACAATTTGCTAAGTTCTTGACTTTTCATGAACAGAAATGCTGTTTTAGTGCTTCTTAGCAAATGAAGTCAAATCAAGCCTAGAAGTGCTTTAAAGGTTGTTTCTCAGCGAGAGAAAGCTTTTTCATGCAGTTTCAAAGCAAATTGAGCTTTTTCTGTGTGTTTCTACTCTTGGACACATAAGTCATATTAGAGCTCAAAAAGCACAATTTGCTTAGTTCTTGACTTTTCATGAACAGAAATGCTGTTTTAGTGCTTCTTAGCAAATGAAGTCAAAACAAGCCTAGAAGTGCTTTAAAGGTTGTTTCTCAGTGAGAGAATGCCTTTTCATGCACTTTCAAAGCAAATTGAGCCTTTTCTGTGTGTTTCTACTCTTGGACACAAAAAGTCATATTAGAGCTCAAAAAGCACAATTTGCTAAGTTCTTGACTTTTCATGAACAGAAATGTTGTTTTAGTGCTTCTTAGCAAATGAAGTCAAAACAAGCCTAGAAGTTCTTTAAAGGTTGTTTCTCAGCGAGAGAATGCTTTTTCATGCAGTTTCAAAGCAGAATGAGCCTTTTCAGTGTGTTTCTAATCTTGGACACAAAAAGTCATATTAGAGCTCAAAAAGCACAATTTGCTTAGTTCTTGACTTTTCATGATCAGAAATGATGTTTTAGTGCATCTTAGAAAATGAAGTCAAATCAAGCCTAGAAGTGCTTTAAAGGTTGTTTCTCAGCGAGATAATGCTTTTTCATGCAGTTTCAAAGCAAATTGAGCTTTTTCAGTGTGTTTCTACTCTTGGACAAAAAAGTCATATTAGAGCTCAAAAAGCACAATTTGCTTAGTTCTTGACTTTTCATGAACAGAAATGCTGTTTTAGTGCTTCTTAGCAAATGAAGTCAAATCAAGCCTAGAAGTGCTTTAAAGGTTGTTTCTCAGCGAGAGAATGCTTTTTCATGCAGTTTCAAAGCAGAATGAGCCTTTTCAGTGTGTTTCTAGTCTTGGACACAAAAAGTCATATTAGAGCTCAAAAAGCACAATTTGCTTAGTTCTTGACTTTTCATGAACAGAAATGCTGTTTTAGTGCTTCTTAGCAAATGAAGTCAAAACAAGCCTAGAAGTGCTTTAAAGGTTGTTTCTCAGCGAGAGAATGCCTTTTCATGCAGTTTCAAAGCAAATTGAGCTTTTTCTGTGTGTTTCTACTCTTGGACACAAAAAGTCATATTAGAGCTCAAAAGCACAATTTGCTTAGTTCTTGACTTTTCATGAACAGAAGTGCTGTTTTAGTGCTTCTTAGCAAAAGAAGTCAAAACAAGCCTAGAAGTGCTTTAAAGGTTGTTTCTCAGCGAGAGAATGCTTTTTTTTTGCAATTTCAAAGCAGAATGAGCCTTTTCAGTGTGTTTCTAGTCTTGGACACAAAAAGTCATATTAGAGCTCAAAAAGCACAATTTGCTTAGTTCTTGACTTTTCATGAACAGAAATGCTGTTTTAGTGCTTCTTAGCAAATGAAGTCAAAACAAGCCTAGAAGTGCTTTAAAGGTTGTTTCTCAGTGAGAGAATGCTTTTTTCATGCAGTTTCAAAGCAGAATGAGCCTTTTCAGTGTGTTTCTAGTCTTGGACACAAAAAGTCATATTAGAGCTCAAAAAGCACAATTTGCTAAGTTCTTGACTTTTCATGAACAGAAATGCTGTTTTAGTGCTTCTTAGCAAATGAAGTCAAATCAAGCCTAGAAGTGCTTTAAAGGTTGTTTCTCAGCGAGAGAAAGCTTTTTCATGCAGTTTCAAAGCAAATTGAGCTTTTTCTGTGTGTTTCTACTCTTGGACACAAAAGTCATATTAGAGCTCAAAAGCACAATTTGCTTAGTTCTTGACTTTTCATGAACAGAAATGCTGTTTTAGTGCTTCTTAGCAAATGAACTCAAAACAAGCCTAGAAGTGCTTTAAAGGTTGTTTCTCAGTGAGAGAATGCCTTTTCATGCACTTTCAAAGCAAATTGAGCCTTTTCTGTGTGTTTCTACTCTTGGACACAAAAAGTCATATTAGAGCTCAAAAGCACAATTTGCTTAGTTCTTGACTTTTCATGAACAGAAATGCTGTTTTAGTGCTTCTTAGAAAATGAAGTCAAATCAAGCCTAGAAGTGTGCTTTAAAGGTTGTTTCTCAGCGAGAGAATGCTTTTTCATGCAGTTTCAAAGCAAATTGAGCTTTTTCTGTGTGTTTCTACTCTTGGACAAAAAAAGTCATATTAGAGCTCAAAAAGCACAATTTGCTTAGTTCTTGACTTTTCATGAACAGAAGTGCTGTTTTAGTGCTTCTTAGCAAATGAAGTCAAAACAAGCCTAGAAGTGCTTTAAAGGTTGTTTCTCAGCGAGAGAATGCTTTTTCATGCAGTTTCAAAGCAGAATGAGCCTTTTCAGTGTGTTTCTAGTCTTGGACACAAAAAGTCATATTAGAGCTCAAAAAGCACAATTTGCTTAGTTCTTGACTTTTCATGAACAGAAATGCTGTTTTAGTGCTTCTTAGCAAATGAAGTCAAAACAAGCCTAGAAGTGCTTTAAAGGTTGTTTCTCAGCGAGAGAATGCTTTTTCATGCACTTTCAAAGCAAATTGAGCTTTTTCTGTGTGTTTCTACTCTTGGACACAAAAAGTCATATTAGAGCTCAAAAAGCACAATTTGCTTAGTTCTTGACTTTTCATGAACAGAAATGCTGTTTTAGTGCTTCTTAGAAAAAGAAGTCAAAACAAGCCTAGAAGTACTTTAAAAGTTGTTTCTCAGCGAGAGAATGCTTTTTCATAAAGTTTCAAAGCAGAATGAGCCTTTTCTGTGTGTTTCTACTCTTGGACACAAAAAGTCATATTAGAGCTCAAAAAGCACAATTTGCTTAGTTCTTGACTTTTCATGAACAGAAATGCTGTTTTAGTGCTTCTTAGAAAATGAAGTCAAAACAAGCCTAGAAGTGCTTTAAAGGTTGTTTCTCAGCGAGAGAATGCTTTTTCATGCACTTTCAAAGCAAATTGAGCTTTTTCTGTGTGTTTCTACTCTTGGACACAAAAAGTCATATTAGAGCTCAAAAAGCACAATTTTCTTAGTTCTTGACTTTTCATGAACAGAAATGCTGTTTTAGTGCTTCTTAGCAAATGAAGTCAAATCAAGCCTAGAAGTGCTTTAAAGGTTGTTTCTCAGCGAGAGAATGCTTTTTTTTGCAATTTCAAAGCAGAATGAGCCTTTTCAGTGTGTTTCTAGTCTTGGACACAAAAAGTCATATTAGAGCTCAAAAAGCACAATTTGCTTAGTTCTTGACTTTTCATGAACAGAAATGCTGTTTTAGTGCTTCTTAGAAAATGAAGTCAAATCAAGCCTAGAAGTGCTTTAAAGGTTGTTTCTCAGCGAGATAATGCTTTTTCATGCAGTTTCAAAGCAAATTGAGCTTTTTCCGTGTGTTTCTACTCTTGGACAAAAAAAGTCATATTAGAGCTCAAAAAGCACAATTTGCTTAGTTCTTGACTTTTCATGAACAGAAGTGCTGTTTTAGTGCTTCTTAGCAAATGAAGTCAAAACAAGCCTAGAAGTGCTTTAAAGGTTGTTTCTCAGCGAGAGAATGCTTTTTCATGCAGTTTCAAAGCAGAATGAGCCTTTTCAGTGTGTTTCTAGTCTTGGACACAAAAAGTCATATTAGAGCTCAAAAAGCACAATTTGCTTAGTTCTTGACTTTTCATGAACAGAAGTGCTGTTTTAGTGCTTCTTAGAAAATGAAGTCAAAACAAGCCTAGAAGTGCTTTAAAGGTTGTTTCTCAGCGAGATAATGCTTTTTCATGCAGTTTTTAAAGCAGAATGAGCCTTTTCAGTGTGTTTCTAGTCTTGGACACAAAAAGTCATATTAGAGCTCAAAAGCACAATTTGCTTAGTTCTTGACTTTTCATGAACAGAAATGCTGTTTTAGTGCTTCTTAGCAAATGAAGTCAAAACAAGCCTAGAAGTGCTTTAAAGGTTGTTTCTCAGTGAGAGAATGCAGTTTCAAAGCAGAATGAGCCTTTTCAGTGTGTTTCTAGTCTTGGACACAAAAAGTCATATTAGAGCTCAAAAAGCACAATTTGCTAAGTTCTTGACTTTTCATGAACAGAAATGCTGTTTTAGTGCTTCTTAGCAAATGAAGTCAAAATCAAGCCTAGAAGTGCTTTAAAGGTTGTTTCTCAGCGAGAGAAAGCTTTTTCATGCAGTTTCAAAGCAAATTGAGCTTTTTCTGTGTGTTTCTAATCTTGGACACATAAGTCATATTAGAGCTCAAAAAGCACAATTTGCTTAGTTCTTGACTTTTCATGAACAGAAATGCTGTTTTAGTGCTTCTTAGCAAATGAAGTCAAAACAAGCCTAGAAGTGCTTTAAAGGTTGTTTCTCAGTGAGAGAATGCCTTTTCATGCACTTTCAAAGCAAATTGAGCCTTTTCTGTGTGTTTCTACTCTTGGACACAAAAAGTCATATTAGAGCTCAAAAAGCACAATTTGCTAAGTTCTTGACTTTTCATGAACAGAAATGTTGTTTTAGTGCTTCTTAGCAAATGAAGTCAAAACAAGCCTAGAAGTTCTTTAAAGGTTGTTTCTCAGCGAGAGAATGCTTTTTCATGCAGTTTCAAAGCAGAATGAGCCTTTTCAGTGTGTTTCTAATCTTGGACACAAAAAGTCATATTAGAGCTCAAAAAGCACAATTTGCTTAGTTCTTGACTTTTCATGATCAGAAATGATGTTTTAGTGCATCTTAGAAAATGAAGTCAAATCAAGCCTAGAAGTGCTTTAAAGGTTGTTTCTCAGCGAGATAATGCTTTTTCATGCAGTTTCAAAGCAAATTGAGCTTTTTCTGTGTGTTTCTACTCTTGGACAAAAAAAGTCATATTAGAGCTCAAAAAGCACAATTTGCTTAGTTCTTGACTTTTCATGAACAGAAATGCTGTTTTAGTGCTTCTTAGCAAATGAAGTCAAATCAAGCCTAGAAGTGCTTTAAAAGTTGTTTCTCAGCGAGAGAATGCTTTTTCATGCAGTTTCATAGCAGAATGAGCCTTTTCAGTGTGTTTCTAGTCTTGGACACAAAAAGTCATATTAGAGCTCAAAAAGCACAATTTGCTTGGTTCTTGACTTTTCATGAACAGAAATGCTGTTTTAGTGCTTCTTAGCAAATGAAGTCAAAACAAGCCTAGAAGTGCTTTAAAGGTTGTTTCTCAGCGAGAGAATGCCTTTTCATGCACTTTCAAAGCAAATTGAGCTTTTTCTGTGTGTTTCTACTCTTGGACACAAAAAGACATATTAGAGCTCAAAAAGCACAATTTGCTTAGTTCTTGACTTTTCATGAACAGAAATGCTGTTTTAGTGCTTCTTAGAAAAAGAAGTCAAAACAAGCCTAGAAGTACTTTAAAAGTTGTTTCTCAGCGAGAGAATGCTTTTTCATGCAGTTTCAAAGCAGAATGAGCCTTTTCAGTGTGTTTCTACTCTTGGACACAAAAAGTCATATTAGAGCTCAAAAAGCACAATTTGCTTAGTTCTTGACTTTTCATGAACTGAAATGCTGTTTTAGTGCTTCTTAGCAAATGAAGTCAAATCAAGCCTAGAAGTGCTTTAAAGGTTGTTTCTCAGCGAGAGAATGCTTTTTCATGCAGTTTCAAAGCAAATTGAGCTTTTTCTGTGTGTTTCTATTCTTGGACACAAAAAGTCATATTAGAGCTCAAAAAGCACAATTTGCTTAGTTCTTGACTTTTCATGAACAGAAGTGCTGTTTTAGTGCTTCTTAGCAAATGAAGTCAAAACAAGCCTAGAAGTACTTTAAAAGTTTTTTCTCAGCGAGAGAATGCTTTTTCATGCAGTTTCAAAGCAGAATGAGCCTTTTCAGTGTGTTTCTACTCTTGGACACAAAAAGTCATATTAGAGCTCAAAAGCACAATTTGCTTAGTTCTTGACTTTTCATGAACAGAAATGCTGTTTTAGTGCTTCTTAGCAAATGAAGTCAAATCAAGCCTAGAAGTGCTTTAAAGGTTGTTTCTCAGTGAGAGAATGCTTTTTCATGCAGTTTCAAAGCAAATTGAGCCTTTTCTGTGTGTTTCTATTCTTGGACACAAAAAGTCATATTAGAGCTCAAAAGCACAATTTGCTTAGTTCTTGACTTTTCATGAACAGAAGTGCTGTTTTAGTGCTTCTTAGCAAATGAAGTCAAAACAAGCCTAGAAGTGCTTTAAAGGTTGTTTCTCAGCGAGAGAATGCTTTTTCATGCAGTTTCAAAGCAGAATGAGCCTTTTCAGTGTGTTTCTACTCTTGGACACAAAAGTCATATTAGAGCTCAAAAGCACAATTTGCTTAGTTCTTGACTTTTCATGAACAGAAATGCTGTTTTAGTGCTTCTTAGCAAATGAAGTCAAAACAAGCCTAGAAGTGCTTTAAAGGTTGTTTCTCAGTGAGAGAATGCTTTTCATGCAGTTTCAAAGCAGAATGAGCCTTTTCAGTGTGTTTCTAGTCTTGGACACAAAAAGTCATATTAGAGCTCAAAAGCACAATTTGCTAAGTTCTTGACTTTTCATGAACAGAAATGCTGTTTTAGTGCTTCTTAGCAAATGAAGTCAAATCAAGCCTAGAAGTGCTTTAAAGGTTGTTTCTCAGCGAGAGAAAGCTTTTTCATGCAGTTTCAAAGCAAATTGAGCTTTTTCTGTGTGTTTCTACTCTTGGACACATAAGTCATATTAGAGCTCAAAAAGCACAATTTGCTTAGTTCTTGACTTTTCATGAACAGAAATGCTGTTTTAGTGCTTCTTAGCAAATGAAGTCAAAACAAGCCTAGAAGTGCTTTAAAGGTTGTTTCTCAGTGAGAGAATGCCTTTTCATGCACTTTCAAAGCAAATTGAGCCTTTTCTGTGTGTTTCTACTCTTGGACACAAAAAGTCATATTAGAGCTCAAAAAGCACAATTTGCTAAGTTCTTGACTTTTCATGAACAGAAATGTTGTTTTAGTGCTTCTTAGCAAATGAAGTCAAAACAAGCCTAGAAGTTCTTTAAAGGTTGTTTCTCAGCGAGAGAATGCTTTTTCATGCAGTTTCAAAGCAGAATGAGCCTTTTCAGTGTGTTTCTAATCTTGGACACAAAAAGTCATATTAGAGCTCAAAAGCACAATTTGCTTAGTTCTTGACTTTTCATGAACAGAAATGCTGTTTTAGTGCTTCTTAGAAAATGAAGTCAAATCAAGCCTAGAAGTGCTTTAAAGGTTGTTTCTCAGCGAGATAATGCTTTTTCATGCAGTTTCAAAGCAAATTGAGCTTTTTCTGTGTGTTTCTACTCTTGGACAAAAAAGTCATATTAGAGCTCAAAAGCACAATTTGCTTAGTTCTTGACTTTTCATGAACAGAAATGCTGTTTTAGTACTTCTTAGCAAATGAAGTCAAAACAAGCCTAGAAGTGCTTTAAAGCTTGTTTCTCAGCGAGAGAATGCTTTTTCATGCAGTTTCAAAGCAGAATGAGCCTTTTCAGTGTGTTTCTAGTCTTGGACACAAAAAGTCATATTAGAGCTCAAAAAGCACAATTTGCTTAGTTCTTGACTTTTCATGAACAGAAATGCTGTTTTAGTGCTTCTTAGCAAATGAACTCAAAACAAGCCTAGAAGTAATTTAAAGGTTGTTTCTCAGCGAGAGAAAGCAGTTACAAAGCAGAATGAGTTTTTTCAATGTGTTTCTAGTCTATGACACAAAAAGTCATATTACAGCTCAAAAGCACAATTTGCTGAGTTCTTGAATTTTCATGAACAGAAATGCTGTTTTAGTGTTTCTTAGCAAATGAAGTCAAAACAAGCCTAGAAGTGCTTTAAAGGTTGTTTCTCAGCGAGAGAGAATGCTTTTCATGCAGTTTCAAAGCAAATTGAGCTTTTTCTGTGTGTTTCTACTCTTGGACACAAAAAGTCATATTAGAGCTCAAAAGCACAATTTGCTTAGTTCTTGACTTTTTATGAACAGAAATGCTGTTTTAGTGCTTCTTAGCAAATGAAGTCAAAACAAGCCTAGAAGTGCTTTAAAGGTTGTTTCTCAGCGAGAGAATGCTTTTTCATGCAGTTTCAAAGCAAATTGAGCTTTTTCTGTGTGTTTCTACTCTTGGACACAAAAAGTCATATTAGAGCTCAAAAAGCACAATTTGCTTAGTTCTTGACTTTTCATGAACAGAAATGTTGTTTTAGTGCTTCCTAGCAAAGGAAGTCAAAACAAGCCTAGAAGTGCTTTAAAGGTTGTTTCTCAGCGAGAGAATGCTTTTTCATGCAGTTTCAAAGCAGAATGAGCCTTTTCAATGTGTTTCTAGTCTTGGACACAAAAAGTCATATTAGAGCTCAAAAAGCACAATTTGCTTAGTTCTTGACTTTTCATGAACAGAAATGCTGTTTTAGTGCTTCTTAGCAAATGAAGTCAAAACAAGCCTAGAATTGCTTTAAATGTTGTTTCTCAGCGAGAGAATGCTTTTTCATGCAGTTTCAAAGCAAATTGAGCTTTTTCTGTGTGTTTCTACTCTTGGACACAAAAAGTCATATTAGAGCTCAAAAAGCACAATTTGCTTAGTTCTTGACTTTTCATGAACAGAAATGCTGTTTTAGTGCTTCTTAGCAAATGAAGTCAAACCAAGCCTAGAATTGCTTTAAAGGTTGTTTCTCATCGAGAGAATGCTTTTTCATGCAGTTTCAAAGCAAATTGAGCTTTTTCTGTGTGTTTCTACTCTTGGACACAAAAAGTCATATTAGAGCTCAAAAAGCACAATTTGCTTAGTTCTTGACTTTTCATGAACAGAAATGTTGTTTTAGTGCTTCTTAGCAAATGAAGTCAAAACAAGCCTAGAAGTGCTTTAAAGGTTGCTTCTCAGCGAGAGAATGCTTTTTCATGCAGTTTCAAAGCAGAATGAGCCTTTTCAGTGTGTTTCTAGTCTTGGACACAAAAAGTCATATTAGAGCTCAAAAAGCACAATTTGCTTAGTTCTTGACTTTTCATGAACAGAAGTGCTGTTTTAGTGCTTCTTAGCAAATGAAGTCAAAACAAGCCTAGAAGTGCTTTAAAGGTTGTTTCTCAGCGAGAGAATGCTTTTTCATGCAGTTTTAAAGCAGAATGAGCCTTTTCAGTGTGTTTCTAGTCTTGGACACAAAAAGTCATATTAGAGCTCAAAAAGCACAATTTGCTTAGTTCTTGACTTTTCATGAACAGAAATATTGTTTTAGTGCTTCTTAGCAAATGAAGTCAAAACAAGCCTAGAAGTGCTTTAAAGGTTGTTTTTCAGCGAGAGAATGCTTTTTCATGCAGTTTCAAAGCAGAAAGAGCCTTTTCAGTGTGTTTCTACTCTTGGACACAAAAGGTCATATTAGAGCTCAAAAAGCACAATTTGCTTAGTTCTTGACTTTTCATGAACTGAAATGCTGTTTTAGTGCTTCTTAGCAAATGAAGTCAAATCAAGCCTAGAAGTGCTTTAAAGGTTGTTTCTCAGCGAGAGAATGCTTTTTCATGGAGTTTCAAAGCAAATTGAGCTTTTTCTGTGTGTTTCTATTCTTGGACACAAAAAGTCATATTAGAGCTCAAAAAGCACAATTTGCTTAGTTCTTGACTTTTCATGAACAGAAGTGCTGTTTTAGTGCTTCTTAGCAAATGAAGTCAAAACAAGCCTAGAAGTGCTTTAAAGGTTGTTTCTCAGCGAGAGAATGCTTTTTTTTTGCAATTTCAAAGCAGAATGAGCCTTTTCAGTGTGTTTCTAGTCTTGGACACAAAAAGTCATATTAGAGCTCAAAAGCACAATTTGCTTAGTTCTTGACTTTTCATGAACAGAAATGCTGTTTTAGTGCTTCTTAGCAAATGAAGTCAAATCAAGCCTAGAAGTGCTTTAAAGGTTGTTTCTCAGCGAGAGAATGCTTTTTCATGCAGTTTCATAGCAGAATGAGCCTTTTCAGTGTGTTTCTAGTCTTGGACACAAAAAGTCATATTAGAGCTGAAAAAGCACAATTTGCTTAGTTCTTGACTTTTCATGAACAGAAATGCTGTTTTAGTGCTTCTTAGCAAATGAAGTCAAAACAAGCCTAGAAGTGCTTTAAAGGTTGTTTCTCAGCGAGAGAATGCCTTTTCATGCACTTTCAAAGCAAATTGAGCTTTTTCTGTGTGTTTCTACTCTTGGACACAAAAAAGTCATATAGAGCTCAAAAAGCACAATTTGCTTAGTTCTTGACTTTTCATGAACAGAAATGCTGTTTTAGTGCTTCTTAGAAAAAGAAGTCAAAACAAGCCTAGAAGTGCTTTAAAGGTTGTTTCTCAGCGAGAGAATGCTTTTTCATGCAGTTTCAAAGCAAATTAAGCTTTTTCTGTGTGTTTCTACTCTTGGACACAAAAAGTCATATTAGAGCTCAAAAAGCACAATTTGCCTAGTTCTTGACTTTTCATGAACATAAATGCTGTTTTAGTGCTTCTTAGCAAATAAAGTCAAAACAAGCCTAGAAGTGCTTTAAAGGTTGTTTCTCAGCGAGAGAATGCTTTTTCATGCAGTTTCAAAGCAGAATGAGCCTTTTCAGTGTGTTTCTACTCTTGGACACAAAAAGTCATATTAGAGCTCAAAAAGCACAATTTGCTTAGTTCTTGACTTTTCATGAACAGAAATATTGTTTTAGTGCTTCCTAGCAAATGAAGTCAAAACAAGCCTAGAAGTGCTTTAAAGGTTGTTTCTCAGCGAGAGAATGCTTTTTCATGCAGTTTCAAAGCAGAATGAGCCTTTTCAGTGTGTTTATAGTCTTGGACACAAAAAGTCATATTAGAGCTCAAAAAGCACAATTTGCCTAGTTCTTGACTTTTCATGAACAGAAATGCTGTTTTAGTGCTTCTTAGCAAATGAAGTCAAAACAAGCCTAGAAGTGCTTTAAAGGTTGTTTCTCAGCGAGAGAATGCTTTTTCATGCAGTTTCAAAGCAAATTGAGCTTTTTCTGTGTGTTTCTACTCTTGGACACAAAAAGTCATATTAGAGCTCAAAAAGCACAATTTGCTTAGTTCTTGACTTTTCATGAACAGAAATGCTGTTTTAGTGCTTCTTAGCAAATGAAGTCAAAACAAGCCTAGAAGTGCTTTAAAGGTTGTTTCTCAGTGAGAGAAAGCTTTTCCATTCAGTTTCAAAGCAAATTTAGCTTTTTCAGTGTGTTTCTACTCTTGGACACAAAAGGTCCTATTAGAGCTCAAAAAGCACAATTTGCTTAGTTCTTGACTTTTCATGAACAGAAATGTTGTTTTAGTGCTTCTTAGCAAATGAAGTCAAAACAAGCCTAGAAGTGCTTTAAAAGTTGTTTCTCAGCGAGACAATGCTTTTTCATGCAGTTTCAAAGCAGAATGAGCCTTTTCAGTGTGTTTCTAGTCTTGGACACAAAAAGTCATATTAGAGCTCAAAAAGCACAATTTGCTTAGTTCTTGACTTTTCATGAACAGAAGTGCTGTTTTAGTGCTTCTTAGCAAATGAAGTCAAAACAAGCCTAGAAGTGCTTTAAAGGTTGTTTCTCAGCGAGAGAATGCTTTTTCATGCAGTTTCAAAGCAAATTGAGCTTTTTCTGTGTGTTTCTACTCTTGGACACAAAAAGTCATATTAGAGCTCAAAAAGCACAATTTGCTTAGTTCTTGACTTTTCATGAACAGAAGTGCTGTTTTAGTGCTTCTTAGCAAATGAAGTCAAAACAAGCCTAGAAGTGCTTTAAAGGTTGTTTCTCAGCGATAGAATGCTTTTTTATGCAGTTTCATAGCAGAATGAGCCTTTTCAGTGTGTTTCTAGTCTTGGACACAAAAAGTCATATTAGAGCTCAAAAAGCACAATTTGCTTAGTTCTTGACTTCTCATGAACAGAAATGCTGTTTTAGTGCTTCTTAGCAAATGAAGTCAAAACAAGCCTAGAAGTGCTTTAAAGGTTGTTTCTCAGCGAGAGAATGCCTTTTCATGCACTTTCAAAGCAAATTGAGCTTTTTCTGTGTGTTTCTACTCTTGGACACAAAAAGTCATATTAGAGCTCAAAAAGCACAATTTGCTAAGTTCTTGACTTTTCATGAACAGAAATGTTGTTTTAGTGCTTCTTAGCAAATGAAGTCAAAACAAGCCTAGAAGTTCTTTAAAGGTTGTTTCTCAGCGAGAGAATGCTTTTTCATGCAGTTTCAAAGCAGAATGAGCCTTTTCAGTGTGTTTCTAATCTTGGACACAAAAAGTCATATTAGAGCTCAAAAAGCACAATTTGCTTAGTTCTTGACTTTTCATGATCAGAAATGATGTTTTAGTGCATCTTAGAAAATGAAGTCAAATCAAGCCTAGAAGTGCTTTAAAGGTTGTTTCTCAGCGAGAAAATGCCTTTTCATGCACTTTCAAAGCAAATTGAGCTTTTTCTGTGTGTTTCTACTCTTGGACACAAAAAGTCATATTAGAGCTCAAAAAGCACAATTTGCTTAGTTCTTGACTTTTCATGAACAGAAATGCTGTTTTAGTGCTTCTTAGCAAATGAAGTCAAAACAAGCCTAGAAGTGCTTTAAAGGTTGTTTCTCAGCGAGAGAATGCCTTTTCATGCACTTTCAAAGCAAATTGAGCTTTTTCTGTGTGTTTCTACTCTTGGACACAAAAAGTCATATTAGAGCTCAAAAAGCACAATTTGCTTAGTTCTTGACTTTTCATGAACAGAAATGCTGTTTTAGTGCTTCTTAGAAAAAGAAGTCAAAACAAGCCTAGAAGTGCTTTAAAGGTTGTTTCTCAGCGAGAGAATGCTTTTTCATGCAGTTTCAAAGCAAATTAAGCTTTTTCTGTGTGTTTCTACTCTTGGACACAAAAAGTCATATTAGAGCTCAAAAAGCACAATTTGCCTAGTTCTTGACTTTTCATGAACATAAATGCTGTTTTAGTGCTTCTTAGCAAATAAAGTCAAAACAAGCCTAGAAGTGCTTTAAAGGTTGTTTCTCAGCGAGAGAATGCTTTTTCATGCAGTTTCAAAGCAGAATGAGCCTTTTCAGTGTGTTTCTACTCTTGGACACAAAAAGTCATATTAGAGCTCAAAAGCACAATTTGCTTAGTTCTTGACTTTTCATGAACAGAAATATTGTTTTAGTGCTTCTTAGCAAATGAAGTCAAAACAAGCCTAGAAGTGCTTTAAAGGTTGTTTCTCAGCGAGAGAATGCTTTTTCATGCAGTTTCAAAGCAGAATGAGCCTTTTCAGTGTGTTTATAGTCTTGGACACAAAAAGTCATATTAGAGCTCAAAAGCACAATTTGCTTAGTTCTTGACTTTTCATGAACAGAAATGCTGTTTTAGTGCTTCTTAGCAAATGAAGTCAAAACAAGCCTAGAAGTGCTTTAAAGGTTGTTTCTCAGCGAGAGAATGCTTTTTCATGCAGTTTCAAAGCAAATTGAGCTTTTTCTGTGTGTTTCTACTCTTGGACACAAAAAGTCATATTAGAGCTCAAAAAGCACAATTTGCCTAGTTCTTGACTTTTCATGAACATAAATGCTGTTTTAGTGCTTCTTAGCAAATAAAGTCAAAACAAGCCTAGAAGTGCTTTAAAGGTTGTTTCTCAGCGAGAGAATGCTTTTCATGCAGTTTCAAAGCAGAATGAGCCTTTTCAGTGTGTTTCTACTCTTGGACACAAAAAGTCATATTAGAGCTCAAAAAGCACAATTTGCTTAGTTCTTGACTTTTCATGAACAGAAATATTGTTTTAGTGCTTCTTAGCAAATGAAGTCAAAACAAGCCTAGAAGTGCTTTAAAGGTTGTTTCTCAGCGAGAGAATGCTTTTTCATGCAGTTTCAAAGCAGAATGAGCCTTTTCAGTGTGTTTATAGTCTTGGACACAAAAAGTCATATTAGAGCTCAAAAGCACAATTTGCTTAGTTCTTGACTTTTCATGAACAGAAATGCTGTTTTAGTGCTTCTTAGCAAATGAAGTCAAAACAAGCCTAGAAGTGCTTTAAAGGTTGTTTCTCAGCGAGAGAATGCTTTTTCATGCAGTTTCAAAGCAAATTGAGCTTTTTCTGTGTGTTTCTACTCTTGGACACAAAAAGTCATATTAGAGCTCAAAAAGCACAATTTGCTTAGTTCTTGACTTTTCATGAACAGAAATGCTGTTTTAGTGCTTCTTAGCAAATGAAGTCAAAACAAGCCTAGAAGTGCTTTAAAGGTTGTTTCTCAGTGAGAGAAAGCTTTTTCCATTCAGTTTCAAAGCAAATTTAGCTTTTTCAGTGTGTTTCTACTCTTGGACACAAAAGGTCCTATTAGAGCTCAAAAAGCACAATTTGCTTAGTTCTTGACTTTTCATGAACAGAAATGTTGTTTTAGTGCTTCTTAGCAAATGAAGTCAAAACAAGCCTAGAAGTGCTTTAAAAGTTGTTTCTCAGCGAGACAATGCTTTTTCATGCAGTTTCAAAGCAGAATGAGCCTTTTCAGTGTGTTTCTAATCTTGGACACAAAAAGTCATATTAGAGCTCAAAAAGCACAATTTGCTTAGTTCTTGACTTTTCATGAACAGAAGTGCTGTTTTAGTGCTTCTTAGCAAATGAAGTCAAAACAAGCCTAGAAGTGCTTTAAAGGTTGTTTCTCAGCGAGAGAATGCTTTTTCATGCAGTTTCAAAGCAGAATGAGCTTTTTCTGTGTGTTTCTAGTCTTGGACACAAAAAGTCATATTAGAGCTCAAAAAGCACAATTTGCTTAGTTCTTGACTTTTCATGAACAGAAGTGCTGTTTTAGTGCTTCTTAGCAAATGAAGTCAAAACAAGCCTAGAAGTGCTTTAAAGGTTGTTTCTCAGCGAGAGAGAATGCTTTTCATGCAGTTTCAAAGCAAATTGAGCTTTTTCTGTGTGTTTCTACTCTTGGACACAAAAAGTCATATTAGAGCTCAAAAAGCACAATTTGCTAAGTTCTTGACTTTTCATGAACAGAAATGTTGTTTTAGTGCTTCCTAGCAAAGGAAGTCAAAACAAGCCTAGAAGTGCTTTAAAGGTTGTTTCTCAGCGAGAGAATGCTTTTTCATGCAGTTTCAAAGCAGAATGAGCCTTTTCAATGTGTTTCTAGTCTTGGACACAAAAAGTCATATTAGAGCTCAAAAAGCACAATTTGCTTAGTTCTTGACTTTTCATGAACAGAAATGCTGTTTTAGTGCTTCTTAGCAAATGAAGTCAAAACAAGCCTAGAATTGCTTTAAAGGTTGTTTCTCAGCGAGAGAATGCTTTTTCATGCAGTTTCAAAGCAAATTGAGCTTTTTCTGTGTGTTTCTACTCTTGGACACAAAAAGTCATATTAGAGCTCAAAAAGCACAATTTGCTTAGTTCTTGACTTTTCATGAACAGAAATGCTGTTTTAGTGCTTCTTAGCAAATGAAGTCAAACCAAGCCTAGAATTGCTTTAAAGGTTGTTTCTCATCGAGAGAATGCTTTTTCATGCAGTTTCAAAGCAAATTGAGCTTTTTCTGTGTGTTTCTACTCTTGGACACAAAAAGTCATATTAGAGCTCAAAAAGCACAATTTGCTTAGTTCTTGACTTTTCATGAACAGAAATGTTGTTTTAGTGCTTCTTAGCAAATGAAGTCAAAACAAGCCTAGAAGTGCTTTAAAGGTTGCTTCTCAGCGAGAGAATGCTTTTTCATGCAGTTTCAAAGCAGAATGAGCCTTTTCAGTGTGTTTCTAGTCTTGGACACAAAAAGTCATATTAGAGCTCAAAAAGCACAATTTGCTTAGTTCTTGACTTTTCATGAACAGAAGTGCTGTTTTAGTGCTTCTTAGCAAATGAAGTCAAAACAAGCCTAGAAGTCCTTTAAAGGTTGTTTCTCAGCGAGAGAATGCTTTTTCATGCAGTTTTAAAGCAGAATGAGCCTTTTCAGTGTGTTTCTAATCTTGGACACAAAAAGTCATATTAGAGCTCAAAAAGCACAATTTGCTTAGTTCTTGACTTTTCATGAACAGAAGTGCTGTTTTAGTGATTCTTAGCAAATGAAGTCAAAACAAGCCTAGAAGTGCTTTAAAGGTTGTTTCTCAGCGAGAGAATGCTTTTTCATGCAGTTTCATAGCAGAATGAGCCTTTTCAGTGTGTTTATAGTCTTGGACACAAAAAGTCATATTAGAGCTCAAAAAGCACAATTTGCTTAGTTCTTGACTTTTCATGAACAGAAATGCTGTTTTAGTGCTTCTTAGCAAATGAAGTCAAAACAAGCCTAGAATTGCTTTAAAGGTTGTTTCTCAGCGAGAGAATGCTTTTTCATGCAGTTTCAAAGCAAATTGAGCTTTTTCTGTGTGTTTCTATTCTACTCTTGTACACAAAAAGTCATATTAGAGCTCAAAAAGCACAATTTGCTTAGTTCTTGACTTTTCATGAACAGAAATATTGTTTTAGTGCTTCTTAGCAAATGAAGTCAAAACAAGCCTAGAAGTGCTTTAAAGGTTGTTTTTCAGCGAGAGAATGCTTTTTCATGCAGTTTCAAAGCAGAAAGAGCCTTTTCAGTGTGTTTCTACTCTTGGACACAAAAAGTCATATTAGAGCTCAAAAAGCACAATTTGCCTAGTTCTTGACTTTTCATGAACAGAAGTGCTGTTTTAGTGCTTCTTAGCAAATGAAGTCAAAACAAGCCTAGAAGTGCTTTAAAGGTTGTTTCTCAGCGAGAGAATGCTTTTTCATGCAGTTTTAAAGCAGAATGAGCCTTTTCAGGGTGTTTCTAGTCTTGGACACAAAAAGTCATATTAGAGCTCAAAAAGCACAATTTGCTTAGTTTTTGACTTTTCATGAACAGAAATGCTGTTTTAGTGCTTCTTAGCAAATGAAGTCAAAACAAGCCTAGAAGTGCTTTAAAGGTTGTTTCTCAGCGAGAAAATGCTTTTTCATGCAGTTTCAAAGCAGAATGAGCCTTTTCAGTGTGTTTCTAGTCTTGGACACAAAAAGTCATATTAGAGCTCAAAAAGCACAATTTGCTTAGTTCTTGACTTTTCATGAACAGAAATGCTGTTTTAGTGCTTCTTAGCAAATTAAGTCAAAACAAGCCTAGAAGTGCTTTAAAGGTTGTTTCTCAGCGAGAGAATGCTTTTTCATGCAGTTTCAAAGCAGAATGAGCCTTTTTAGTGTGTTTCTAGTCTTAGACACAAAAAGTCATATTAGAGCTCAAAAAGCACAATTTGCCTAGTTCTTGACTTTTCATGAACAGAAATGCTGTTTTAGTGCTTCTTAGCAAATGAAGTCAAAACAAGCCTAGAAGTGCTTTAAAGGTTGTTTCTCAGCGAGAGAATGCTTTTTCATGCAGTTTCAAAGCAAATTGAGCTTTTTCTGTGTGTTTCTACTCTTGGACACAAAAAGTCATATTAGAGCTCAAAAAGCACAATTTGCTTAGTTCTTGACTTTTCATGAACAGAAATGTTGTTTTAGTGCTTCTTAGCAAATGAAGTCAAAACAAGCCTAGAAGTGCTTTAAAGGTTGTTTCTCAGCGAGAGAATGCTTTTTCATGCAGTTTTAAAGAAGAATGAGCCTTTTCAGTGTGTTTCTAGTCTTGGACTCAAAAAGTCATATTAGAGCTCAAAAAGAACAATTTGCTTAGTTCTTGACTTTTCATGAACAGAAGTGCTGTTTTAGTACTTCTTAGCAAATGAAGTCAAAACAAGCCTAGAAGTGCTTTAAAGGTTGTTTCTCAGCGAGAGAATGCTTTTTCATGCAGTTTCAAAGTAGAATGAGCCTTTTCAGTGTGTTTATAGTCTTGGACACAAAAAGTCATATTAGAGCTCAAAAAGCACAATTTGCTTAGTTTTTGACTTTTCATGAACAGAAATGCTGTTTTAGTGCTTCTTAGCAAATGAAGTCAAATCAAGCCTAGAAGTGCTTTAAAGGTTGTTTCTCAGCGAGAAAATGCTTTTTCATGCAGTTTCAAAGCAGAATGAGCCTTTTCAGTGTGTTTCTAGTCTTGGACACAAAAAGTCATATTAGAGCTCAAAAAGCACAATTTGCTTAGTTCTTGACTTTTCATGAACAGAAATGCTGTTTTAGTGCTTCTTAGCAAATTAAGTCAAAACAAGCCTAGAAGTGCTTTAAAGGTTGTTTCTCAGCGAGAGAATGCTTTTTCATACAGTTTCAAAGCAAATTGAGCTTTTTCTGTGTGTTTCTACTCTTGGACACAAAAAGTCATATTAGAGCTCAAAAAGCACAATTTGCTTAGTTCTTGACTTTTCATGAACAGAAGTGCTGTTTTAGTGCTTCTTAGCAAATGAAGTCAAAACAAGCCTAGAAGTGCTTTAAAGGTTGTTTCTCAGCGAGAGAACGCTTTTTTATGCAGTTTCAAAGCAGAATGAGCCTTTTTAGTGTGTTTCTAGTCTTGGACACAAAAAGTCATATTAGAGCTCAAAAAGCACAATTTGCTTAGTTCTTGACTTTTCATGAACAGAAATGCTGTTTTAGTGCTTCTTAGCAAATGAAGTCAAAACAAGCCTATAGAAGTGCTTTAAAGGTAGTTTCTCAGCGAGAGAATGCTTTTTCATGCAGTTTCAAAGCAGAATGAGCCTTTTCAGTGTGTTTCTAGTCTTGGACACAAAAAGTCATATTAGAGCTCAAAAAGCACAATTTGCTTAGATCTTGACTTTTCATGCACAGAAATGCTGTTTTAGTGCTTCTTAGCAAATGAAGTCAAAACAAGCCTAGAAGTGCTTTAAAGGTTGTTTCTCAGCGAGAGAATGCTTTTTCATGCAGTTTTAAAGCAGAATGAGCCTTTTCAGTGTGTTTCTAATCTTGGACACAAAAAGTCATATTAGAGCTCAAAAAGCACAATTTGCTTAGTTCTTGACTTTTCATGATCAGAAATGATGTTTTAGTGCATCTTAGAAAATGAACTCAAAACAAGCCTAGAAGTGCTTTAAATGTTGTTTCTCAGCGAGAGAATGCTTTTTCATGCAGTTTCAAAGCAAATTGAGCTTTTTCAGTGTGTTTCTACTCTTGGACACAAAAAGTCATATTAGAACTCAAAAAGCACAATTTGCTTAGTTCTTGACTTTTCATGAACAGAAATGTTGTTTTAGTGCTTCTTAGCAAATGAAGTTAAAACAAGCCTAGAAGTGCTTTAAAGGTTGTTTCTCAGCGAGAGAATGCTTTTTCATGCAGTTTCAAAGTAAATTGAGCTTTTTCTGTGTGTTTCTACTCTTGGACACAAAAAGTCATATTAGAGCTCAAAAAGCACAATTTGCTTAGTTCTTGACTTTTCATGAACAGAAGTGCTGTTTTAGTGCTTCTTAGCAAATGAAGTCAAAACAAGCCTAAAAGTGCTTTAAAGGTTGTTTCTCAGTGAGAGAATGCTTTTTCATGCAGTTTCAAAGCAGAATGAGCCTTTTTAGTGTGTTTCTAGTCTTGGACACAAAAAGTCATATTAGAGCTCAAAAAGCACAATTTGCTTAGTTCTTGACTTTTCATGAACAGAAATGCTGTTTTAGTGCTTCTTAGCAAATGAAGTCAAAACAAGCCTAGAAGTGCTTTAAAGGTTGTTTCTCAGCGAGAGAATGCTTTTTAATGCAGTTTCAAAGCAAATTGAGCTTTTTCTGTGTGTTTCTACTCTTGGACACAAAAAGGCATATTAGAGCTCAAAAAGCACAATTTGCTTAGTTCTTGACTTTTCATGAACAGAAATGCTGTTTTAGTGCTTCTTACCAAATGAAGTCAAAACAAGCCTAGAAGTGCTTTAAAGGTTGTTTCTCAGCGAGAGAATGCTTTTTCATGCAGTTTCAAAGCAGAATGAGCCTTTTTTAGTGTGTTTCTACTCTTGGACACAAAAAGTCATATTAGAGCTCAAAAAGCACAATTTGCTTAGTTCTTGACTTTTCATGAACAGAAGTGCTGTTTTAGTGCTTCTTAGCAAATGAAGTCAAAACAAGCCTAGAAGTGCTTTAAAGGTAGTTTCTCAGCGAGAGAATGCTTTTTCATGCAGTTTCAAAGCAGAATGAGCCTTTTCAGTGTGTTTCTACTCTTGGACACAAAAAGTCATATTAGAGCTCAAAAAGCACAATTTGCTTAGTTCTTGACTTTTCATGAACAGAAATGCTGTTTTAGTGCTTCTTAGCAAATGAAGTCAAAACAAGCCTAGAAGTGCTTTAAAGGTTGTTTCTCAGCGAGAGAATGCTTTTTCATGCAGTTTCAAAGCAGAATGAGCCTTTTCAGTGTGTTTCTAATCTTGGACACAAAAAGTCATATTAGAGCTCAAAAAGCACAATTTGCTTAGTTCTTGACTTTTCATGAACAGAAATGTTGTTTTAGTGCTTCTTAGCAAATGAAGTCAAAACAAGCCTAGAAGTGCTTTAAAGGTTGTTTCTCAGCGAGATAATGCTTTTTCATGCAGTTTCAAAGCAAATTGAGCTTTTTCTGTGTGTTTCTACTCTTGGACACAAAAAGTCATATTAGAGCTCAAAAGCACAATTTGCTTAGTTCTTGACTTTTCATGAACAGAAATGTTGTTTTAGTGCTTCTTAGCAAATGAAGTCAAAACAAGCCTAGAAGTGCTTTAAAGGTTGTTTCTCAGCGAGAGAATGCTTTTTCATGCAGTTTCAAAGCAGAATGAGACTTTTCAGTGTGTTTCTAGTCTTGGACACAAAAAGTCATATTAGAGTTTAAAAAGCACAATTTGCTGAGTTCTTGACTTTTCATGAACAGAAGTGCTGTTTTAGTGCTTCTTAGCAAATGAAGTCAAAACAAGCCTAGAAGTGCTTTAAAGGTTGTTTCTCAGCGAGAGAATGCTTTTTCATGCAGTTTCAAAGCAAATTGAGCTTTTTCTGTGTGTTTCTACTCTTGGACACAAAAAGTCATAATAGAGCTCAAAAAGCACAATTTGCTTAGTTCTTGACTTTTCATGAACAGAAATGTTGTTTTAGTGCTTCTTAGCAAATGAAGTCAAAACAAGCCTAGAAGTGCTTTAAAGGTTGTTTCTCAGCGAGAGAAAGCTTTTCCATGCAGTTTCAAAGCAAATTGAGCTTTTTCTGTGTGTTTCTACTCTTGGACACAAAAAGTCATATTAGAGCTCAAAAAGAACAATTTGCTTAGTTCTCGACTTTTCATGAACAGAAGTGCTGTTTTAGTGCTTCTTAGCAAATGAAGTCAAAACAAGCCTAGAAGTGCTTTAAAGGTTGTTTCTCAGCGAGAGAATGCTTTTTCATGCAGTTTCAAAGCAGAATGAGCCTTTTCAGTGTGTTTCTAGTCTTGGACACAAAAAGTCATATTAGAGCTCAAAAAGCACAATTTGCTTAGTTCTTGACTTTTCATGAACAGAAGTGCTGTTTTAGTGCTTCTTAGCAAATGAAGTCAAAACAAGCCTAGAAGTGCTTTAAAGGTTGATTCTCAGCGAGAGAATGCTTTTTTTTGCAATTTCAAAGCAGAATGAGCCTTTTCAGTGTGTTTCTAATCTTGGACACAAAAAGTCATATTAGAGCTCAAAAAGCACAATTTGCTTAGTTCTTGACTTTTCATGAACAGAAATGCTGTTTTAGTGCTTCTTAGCAAATGAAGTCAAAACAAGCCTAGAAGTGCTTTAAAGGTTCTTTCTCAACGAGAGAATGCTTTGTCATGCAGTTTCAAAGCAGAATGAGCCTTTTCAGTGTGTTTATAGTCTTGGACACAAAAAGTCATATTAGAGCTCAAAAAGCACAATTTGCCTAGTTCTTGACTTTTCATGAACAGAAATGCTGTTTTAGTGCTTCTTAGCAAATGAAGTCAAAACAAGCCTAGAAGTGCTTTAAAGGTTGTTTCTCAGCGAGAGAATGCTTTTTCATGCAGTTTCAAAGCAGAATGAGCCTTTTCATTGTGTTTCTAGTCTTGGACACAAAAAGTCATATTAGAGCTCAAAAAGCACAATTTGCTTAGTTCTTGACTTTTCATGAACAGAAATGCTGTTTTAGTGCTTCTTAGCAAATGAAGTCAAAACAAGCCTAGAAGTGCTTTAAAGGTTGTTTCTCAGCGAGATAATGCTTTTTCATGCAGTTTTAAAGCAAATTGAGCTTTTTCTGTGTGTTTCTACTCTTGGACACAAAAAGTCATATTAGAGCTCAAAAAGCACAATTTGCTTAGTTCTTGACTTTTCATGAACAGAAATGCTGTTTTAGTGCTTCTTAGCAAATGAAGTCAAAACAAGCCTAGAAGTGCTTTAAAGGTTGTTTCTCAGCGAGACAATGCTTTTTCATGCAGTTTCAAAGCAGAATGAGCCTTTTCAGTGTGTTTCTACTCTTGGACACAAAAAGTCATATTAGAGCTCAAAAAGCACAATTTGCTTAGTTCTTGACTTTTCATGAACAGAAGTGCTGTTTTAGTGCTTCTTAGCAAATGAAGTCAAAACAAGCCTAGAAGTGCTTTAAAGGTTGTTTCTCAGCGAGAGAATGCTTTTTCATGCAGTTTCAAAGCAAAATGAGCCTTTTCAGTGTGTTTCTAGTCTTGGACACAAAAAGTCATATTAGAGCTCAAAAAGCACAATTTGCTTAGTTCTTGACTTTTCATGAACAGAAATGTTGTTTTAGTGCTTCTTAGCAAATGAAGTCAAAACAAGACTAGAAGTGCTTTAAAGGTTGTTTCTCAGCGAGAGAATGCTTTTGCATGCAGTTTCATAGCAGAATGAGCCTTTTCAGTGTGTTTCTAGTCTTGGACACAAAAAGTCATATTAGAGCTCAAAAAGCACAATTTGCTTAGTTCTTGACTTTTCATGAACAGAAATGCTGTTTTAGTGCTTCTTAGCAAATGAAGTCAAAACAAGCCTAGAAGTGCTTTAAAGGTTGTTTCTCAGCGAGAGAATGCCTTTTCATGCACTTTCAAAGCAAATTGAGCTTTTTCTGTGTGTTTCTACTCTTGGACACAAAAAGTCATATTAGAGCTCAAAAAGCACAATTTGCTTAGTTCTTGACTTTTCATGAACAGAAATGCTGTTTTAGTGCTTCTTAGAAAAAGAAGTCAAAACAAGCCTAGAAGTGCTTTAAAGGTTGTTTCTCAGCGAGAGAATGCTTTTTTTTTGCAATTTCAAAGCAGAATGAGCCTTTTCAGTGTGTTTCTAATCTTGGACACAAAAAGTCATATTAGAGCTCAAAAAGCACAATTTGCTTAGTTCTTGACTTTTCATGAACAGAAATGCTGTTTTAGTGCTTCTTAGCAAATGAAGTCAAAACAAGCCTAGAAGTGCTTTAAAGGTTGTTTCTCAGTGAGAGAATGCAGTTTCAAAGCAGAATGAGCCTTTTCAGTGTGTTTCTAGTCTTGGACACAAAAAGTCATATTAGAGCTCAAAAAGCACAATTTGCTAAGTTCTTGACTTTTCATGAACAGAAATGCTGTTTTAGTGCTTCTTAGCAAATGAAGTCAAATCAAGCCTAGAAGTGCTTTAAAGGTTGTTTCTCAGCGAGAGAAAGCTTTTTCATGCAGTTTCAAAGCAAATTGAGCTTTTTCTGTGTGTTTCTACTCTTGGACACATAAGTCATATTAGAGCTCAAAAAGCACAATTTGCTTAGTTCTTGACTTTTCATGAACAGAATTGCTGTTTTAGTGCTTCTTAGCAAATGAACTCAAAACAAGCCTAGAAGTGCTTTAAAGGTTGTTTCTCAGTGAGAGAATGCCTTTTCATGCACTTTCAAAGCAAATTGAGCCTTTTCTGTGTGTTTCTACTCTTGGACACAAAAAGTCATATTAGAGCTCAAAAAGCACAATTTGCTTAGTTCTTGACTTTTCATGATCAGAAATGATGTTTTAGTGCATCTTAGAAAATGAAGTCAAATCAAGCCTAGAAGTGCTTTAAAGGTTGTTTCTCAGCGAGATAATGCTTTTTCATGCAGTTTCAAAGCAAATTGAGCTTTTTCTGTGTGTTTCTACTCTTGGACAAAAAAGTCATATTAGAGCTCAAAAAGCACAATTTGCTTAGTTCTTGACTTTTCATGAACAGAAGTGCTGTTTTAGTGCTTCTTAGCAAATGAAGTCAAAACAAGCCTAGAAGTGCTTTAAAGGTTGTTTCTCAGCGAGAGAATGCTTTTTCATGCAGTTTCAAAGCAGAATGAGCCTTTTCAGTGTGTTTCTAGTCTTGGACACAAAAGTCATATTAGAGCTCAAAAAAGCACAATTTGCTTAGTTCTTGACTTTTCATGAACAGAAATGCTGTTTTAGTGCTTCTTAGCAAATGAAGTCAAACAAGCCTAGAAGTGCTTTTAAAGGTTGTTTCTCAGCGAGAGAATGCCTTTTCATGCACTT
>NW_025048768.1:202500-270852 GCF_018831695.1 Puntigrus tetrazona | reverse complement strand
CGTCTCCTGATCTTATTCACAGCTACAGCTAAATTGTAAAATGTCAGCAGTAATGAGAAAATGCTTTAAATATTTAGACGTTGGACCGAATATTTCTATCTGACTTTAAAACGCTGAATAGATTTTAGAAAATCATACCTCTGCACCCACACGTCTAATTTATTTTTATTTTTTATTCAATAATTATTTAAGCTTAGGGTCTGCAGCATGGCGCTTCTTTTCAGGCTTAAATATTAGTTTTTCGTGGAAACCTAGTTTAGTTGTCTAGGCAAAAAGCGCAATGAAAAGCACTGGATGTATTTTTGAACAATGGAAGTCTTGTGTTAGAAAAATTGAACCATGCTTCATTTTAAAATGTATAACCACTGACTACAGAGCGAGGGTAGCGTTTTCTCTATACGATTTTCAAACTTGGATCCAGATTCAGTCAATACACGCCGAGCACGTTCTGACAGATTAAAAGCTTATTCAATTGCTGACACGGCTAATCAATAAATCCAGATTAGTTTTGAAAATGATAAAAAATCGTTGCTAGGGAGTTTTTTAATCTGCGTCTAACTAGTTGCTTGGAGCGGTTCCTAATCCAGAAAAATCCCCTTCACTCGTTATAATCCCAGAGGGAGTTGCATGAGCTTGAGCCCGAGCAGAGGTTGAAGAGAAGAGTGGGTGCAGGCACTCACACACAGTTCCATGCTTGAGAACCTTTCTCCGTTGCCCAGTTAATCACTATTTACCCCTGGCTCCAGAACTAGATCGGTTCGTTCGATACTCTGCAGCCCACAGCAATATCGAAGCTTCAACTGGAAGCGAAATCCCTCACTGCCCTCTTCTATCTATTTGTTGATAAACCCAAGCAATTTTTCTGCAATGAGGTTGACACCACTTCTCTTGATGCCCGGCTGCTGAAGGCTGCCATTTGTAGTTCTGTACGTGCGAGCTGATAGAAAATGTGCTTATTATGGTGGTAGCGCTGTGCACTTTCAAGTCACTGAAGAGCTGTTGAAACAAACAGAGCGACTCTGTGATGCGATGGGTGAGTTGCTTTGATGGCTCTGTGCAGGTTTGGTCTTCGGGTGCTCAGGGGTTTTTGATGGCTGGAATTGACATTTCTTGAGTTATTTCATTTCGTAATGCTGATGCATCTTAATGTGTTGATTAAAACACCACCGTTTGTTTTAACTGACGTATATATATCAAAGTAGGCAAGAAACTATTAATGGGCTGTGAATTTCCGCATTTATTCTATTTTATCTAATCACCGGCAAACCCACTAAACTTTGTATACGATAATACATTAAAGCATATTTGCTATTTTGGGCTGTTAGGAAGAATTATTTTGCTGCCTTTATAGACTGAAGTTCTCAATAAAAAAAAACCCAATGCCAGACATCAGGTGTTTGATCATTTTAATATGAAAAATCTGTTCCTCACACACACACACACACACACACATATATATATATATATATATATATATATATATATATAATGTCAGAACTGTCAAAAATGTATTGCAGCATAATGCTTCGCATCCAAGATTTGTTACATAATACATATGTATGAGTACTGTGTATATTTCTATATTTATGTATATAAATACTCATAATCAGACACATACAGTACATTACATATACATATATTCTTATATTTTAGGTTAAATACAAATATATACATGCATGTGTTTGTATTATTGCTATTAATCACAATTAATGCGACTAACATTCTAATATCACACACAGTGGATTTGGATGAATGTCGTTTGCAGCTTTTGTTTCTGACTGTATGACTCAAGCGAAGGATCACAATTCCAGTGCATGTCTTTTCAAGTACTATTTAAGTGTCTGAGCCTCGATAGATGTCTGGGAAGAGGTTAATTTCTCTGAGCTCTGAATTTGGGTTTCTGCATCAGATCATTTGGATGGCGGTGTGAAAGCAATGTTTGAATTTTTTTACAGAGCAGTAAGGTCAAAGATGACAGTAAGTACATGAATTGCTCAAAAACAGTCGGTGGTAATAACTTTACTGGCAGAAGTACACATGAATTTTGCTGCTTTAAGTCTTTAAATGGGCAGGGTTTAATCTTTAAAGTAGATGCCAAGTGCTGCTTATTGTTTTGTTTGCCATCGGATTATGTGGGTGGATTAAAAAGTCCATCATTACATCCATGATGTCTGGCTGACAGTATAGAAAGAATATGCGTATTATACTGCCCCAAATTCAGACTTGCCAGTTCAGGAAACAATTCTCAGAGCATATTGAAAGAACGTACAGCTTACTAATGTGGTTTGAAAGATACTGGAAGAGGCTCAGTTCGGAAGAACACTTTACACGACATAAATAGAATTATGAAATGCTATTTAAAAATGCTTTTAAACCCAGCAGGATTCTTTTGAAATGCTAAGAGATGTAGGCTAGCGCATACTACTGTTTTTCACAGACTTAAAGAGATAAGAACTTCTGCTGTCATCTTCTCACCTTCATTTCTATTTCCTTTAAAGCCTCCCATGTTTTCTTCAGTGGAACACCAAAGGAGATGTTCACGCTGCTCTGTTACATACAATGAAAGTAGTGATGACCGCGACTGTAAAAAGGGCAAAAAAAGTTATCTAGTTAAACAGTGCACTGTATTTGAAGTCATAAATAAAAATAAGAAGAAGAATACAATCTTTCACACTATCTTATCTTTACACGCATTCATCAAATATAATGTACAAATTGAACTAAATATATGACTTTTTGTCATTTTGAAGCTCGACAGCCCTTGGTTAACAAGAACCGTCATACAGTGAAAAGATTTCATTTTGTACTCTACAGAAAAAAGGGTTTGGAATGACAGGAGGGTGAGTTAATAATGACAGAATTTTTCATGTGAACTATTCCTTTAAGAATGTAAGAAAACGATTTTTATAGTCCATAGCTCTTACAATTTCTCATTACACAGCACATTGAGTTGCACACAGGTTTGGATCCATATGCACTTTGAGGATTATGGTGGTGAGACAACTGACTAGATCTTATGATCTGAGACAGGCGACGTATAGAGATATATCAGTACTGTAGCATTCATGTGGACATCACAGGATTTCTTTTTATCTTTAGTATGCGATTGTGTGTGACTGTGTATCGTGATGCATATGAGGAAAGCTTCTATTCACTTCATGCACTACCTTTGCAGCCCTAACAAAAGTCCCAGCAGTAGGCTGCTTTTTTTATGACAGTCCAGACCAATCTCACTGCAATTCATGCATATTTGACGGGAGGTGGCTACAAATTCATGCATTTTTTTTTTTAGCGTATTTCTGAATTGCCAATTAGTATGATACCATTTCATAACAATCAGCCACCTTGTAAAATACGTACAGGTTGGTCGTGAAGAAATCTGACTTCTAGCACAATTATCGCTGATTAATGTTAATTTCAGTACTTCGCAATGGTGTGTTGTGCGCTCTTATATTGCGACAGGCGACCAACTCTACGCGGTCACTATTGTAATTCTCAACGCAGAGTGTTTTTCTAGCTGTAGTCAAGTTGTTGCATTGACACGTGCAGTCAAATATTAGATGTCCAAGGATCATTTAATTTTGTCGGTCCACAGTTTGAATAGGTTTTTATCCCTGCCTCTACAATTAACAGTTTCCGAAGGTGGATGGTGATAAGTTGGTCCCCTGCTCTCCTCGCTGGAGCTTCTCCGCATTTCGTTTGCTGGATGACTGCTCCTTTGAATCCTCCCAGTGTGGGACAGAGATGAGTGTCAGTTCTTCTCTCGACTGTGGAGAGGAAGAGAAGCTGGCCGAGAGAGAGAGGGAGACTGAGAGATCCCAGTGGTCTTCCTCAGCTCAAGCAAGCCCCGGGCTGATGTCTCCAGTGATGGCGGATTTGCACGCTCTCAGCTCTGGGCTGAAAACATCACTCTCCGCTCGCTCTGAAAACACACAACCTGTGGACATAACCAGTAGGGGAGCTTTGAATGCTCACTGATACACCTCAGGAACACAATTTTAGAGGGTATTGAGAAGGCAGGGTTATGAAAGTCATTCCCCTACAGTCACTATCCGCCTGTTCAGATGTTGCTATACGCCTCATACTTCATTTCCATTAGGTGCTAAAATTCAGTTTTCAGCTTGTTTTTCAGAGCAGATTTGACTTTTTATTATGCCCTGAGTGTCTGCTTAGTATACGAATTAATGTTAGAAGTATTTGCATATCAACACTTTTTAGTGCTTCTTGCTATTACATATGGATATGGATGACCCGCTAACTCTAAGAGTTAAATGGGTTACATTCATTTTCATTTTTTTACTTCTCCCGGAGCTATCACATTATAATGTTTGTAAAGTGTCGACTCCCTCCCTCTGACCTGAACAATTAAACAAGTGGCTTTTGTGTGTGCGTCTGTGTCTTAAAGAAACACCCCTTTAAAATGAAAGAAAGCTGAGATGAGAACATATTTTCAAGAGAACCTTCCGGATAGCTCATAAAAATGGTAAATGCATTCTCTTTGAAAAGGATACATTTAGGGATACACAATTTCTAGGTACCATATCTATCTGTTTTCTGGACTTTTTAGGTTTTCTATATTTTTTTATTTTTCATATATATCAGACAGTGGCTGATATTTTCAATTCTTTCTGTTTCAATATTACTTAACATTATTTTAACTTGAACTTATTTTAAATTTATTATGTAAATTTTTTAATCAGTATCGGTTTATTTTTAAAGTACTGTTTACTGTTGGATGATATTGCCAGTATTTTTGCATTTTGTTACATGAGTCATATATCACTCATTTATTTTTTTATTTTAATACCACCCATTTAAATTATATCATCCATAACATGATATTAATTATAAGCAGCATCGGCTAGAATTCTTTATATTTAATATTTGAACTATTTTTATTTTCAGACAAGAAAACTTTCATAAAAAACAGCAGAAAAATACTCAAAGCTCCTGTGGATTCGCTTTAACAAGTGAGAACTACTTCCAGACAAACCGTCTCTTCTAAAAAAAAAATAGCATCTTCCACGTTTGTCGGATTGTTTTGTCTGTGCATCCTAAACCACGTTCATTGTGGACCGATGTTACTTTGATTTTGTTCTATTGGACGTGGGATTAAACCAAACTATTTTTGGGATATTCCGAGTTTTGGATAGGCAAGCACCACTCAGGTTTTCCTGAGAGTATCTTCTGAATTATTTAATCATTTCAGCTGAGGCCATACCAAGTAGTCCTTCATGATTATGCTGGATTGGTCTCCGCTGAGCGCTCATCTCCACCATAGAGACGCCATACAGGTTCTTTTTATGTCGAACGTAAAGCGCTCTTGGTAACACCTGGTGGGAAGCACTACAAACAGTGCATGTTTGGAGACTAGAATTTCTTCATGAAAGTAATATCATGGATGGGCCATTTGGGTATTCTAGGTCAGGATACTGCTTCTGGATGTTTCAGTACAAAACGGGGAAACAGAGGATGTTGGAAGCACTTGTCTGTACAGAATGATAATTTTATGGTTTTCATGTTTAACCTCTTATTTTCTCTGATCCGTCAGCTCGAGGATGATGTTTGCCGGTTTAGTCTCAAAAGGCATTTTGCAAACCATAAACGGCTACTCTATGCGCTAAGGTGTACATACATAACAGATGGATTGATCTTCCTCTGGCTATTCTCCTGGTGAGAAATGTAGAAGGGAAAGCAGCAGATGAATTGGATATTAATGATTTTTTTGCCCCATAGTGCTCTCGAAGCCCAGGGCATTATGCAGCTATTTAGCGGTGATTGATGACTTTGTCGTTCAGCCTCAGAAAAGAGCGATCAAGCTGTTATTTGTGTTTTCGATGTAATCTGGCTTTGATAAGTTTGTATGCCGATAACATTTCCCGGGAGAGTCGCAACATATTGCGTGAACCACATGGAGCAATTTATTATTGCTTCACCAAGTCAAATCATTCCTATGAAGTCGCTCCAAATGAGCTTTTCTTAGTAAAAAAAAAAACATAGTTTTAAAACACCCACATTTGTCTTTACAAATATATGATTCTAACTCTCAAAAATGAAGCTTTAAAAAATGTTGTTTTGCAGTGATGCCATAAAAGAACCCCAAAGAACACTTTAGTAAATAGTTCTAAAACAAGTGCAAATAACATTTTAATGATCTATAGAACAGTTTTCCATTATAAAGAACCCTTTGTGTAATTAAAAGTGTATGTTAATGAAGCTAACAAATGCCAATGTGGAGCCTTTTTGAAGAGTTTAAGATCTAAACCTGTAATATTAATATATTCCTGAGAACTCAAAGCAGTGTAGGTTTAATCAAATCATCAATATATCCTTTATATCCTATATATTTCCCCACACGGTTCACAGCCGACACTCTCCGCCAACTTATACTAAAGTGGTATCCCAGAAGAATTCGTCCGTTTTACCCACATTTCAACACTGACTAATGGCGCGGCTTCACGAGTATGATGGATGCGGTTGACAGCTTTCATCAGCTCCTGACATGACAGATTGAAATATTGCACAATAGTTTAGTCCCAAACACACTTGACAGCCCATTGTGTGAGACTTCCTAAGCTCTATAGTACAGATAGAGTATTATCATTCATTTTTATGCATATGCAGATCCCCGATGGGAGTCCATAGTAATTCAGGATCAGCCTTGTTGCTGAGGATAAGCAAGAATGTGGGAGATGAATGGAGAACGTTTGTGACAGCATCTCCTTGATCTGGGCGCTTTAATGACTTCCTCTGATATCTGCCAGCTATTATAGATATAAATGCACTTTCTTTAGAGCTTTATGGAGGTCAGGGAGTTAAAGAGAGAGGTCTAAGTGGTGAATTGCATACAATAATGAACCCTATAAAGGGACAATGGGCTTTGCTACCAAGTCTAATCATATTGCATTAATCACTTTTAAATTGAACAGAGTCTTCAGGGTTAATTGCGTTAAATGTGCTTTATTCTCTGGTGAACTTAAAACTGCCAGCTGTGGCTGACAACATTGATAACAATTAATACAGGTGGAATTATTACAGAACATATTAAAGTTCTTTAAAACTGGCCTGTTATAAAGAATGCATAATGAATAAACATTAAAAATACAAGGAAATAACTATTAGAAACATAAAATGTAACAAAAAGACCATAATGCGTATAACTGCTAATAAAAATTTAATAATTAAAATATATGTCATTTTAGTATCACTGATATACAGTTATAGTATTTGTTAATATTTTATTAATATTTTTATATATTATATATTTATTTATTTTTATTTTTTTAGTTCTAGTTATTTAAATTCATTAAGGTTCATATTTTATTTTATTTCAGTTAACACTTATTTCAAAGTAAATAAATGTTCACATATTTATGGATTTGATTATTTTTAATAATCATGGATTGTATTATTCATACACATGCAATAATAAGGATGTAAACAGTATTTAAAATGACTTTATTTATACAAAAAAACCTGTGGATAATTTTAGTTAGTATCGTTGTCTTGTAAACATTTTCTCAGAATTCTAAAAATGATAATTAAGTGAAAATAATTCATTATGCACATCGTATAATTTATGATATATAACAATTTGACAGGACACTCACATTGCAACACGTTTTAAAAACAAAAATGTAAAATTATTTATAAATAGATATTTTACAAAGCATAATTTATTATACTCCTGTAATGGTGTCTTGTGATGGCAGAGATCTGGCGTAAGTCGTGATCATCGATAAACAGCTGTATTGTCTGTGGTTATGTTTGCATGCAGAGTGTGATAAAAGCATATTGGGTTCGACTTGTGCGACACGAGTGTGCAAACCGGTGAAACAAATGCTATCCGCTCAACAGCCCATGGAGAAATGAGGCATGAATCAGGGCATTATCAACACAAGGTTAGAGTCTTAGTAGCTCAGCAGAAGCCCAGGATCATTATCATTATCTGATAAAGAGCAGTGAAGTTAATGACTGTCAGAGCGTGTGTGTGTATTCGTGTGTTTTATACGGTGATGATAGGATATCTCTAATGAATACTGTCTGTCATTATGAGTATCGCCATGAGCCCTCAGAGCTGAGTGTGTTATTCTTGCGCACAGTTTTACTGATTTCGTCCCGAAAAAACACAAACACACACAGCATGTATATGGAATGACAAACAAACACGGCAGCATTTGGGTTCTCATCCTGTGAAGCATTTCATCTGGAGTTGTTTACTTGCTTTATGTTGGTGAACTTTTCCAATCTTTCTTTCAAGTTTCTGATCGACTTGACCGGCAAGATTTTAAACAACAACTCTAAAAATAACGTTAAAGTTCCAATATATACGATTAAGCAAATATACCTTTTTTTCAACATGATTAATTTTCCAAACACCCTGAATTATTAACATGAACATATAAATGCTCATGATTTCATGTATTGAAGCTACCGAAAGACACCAGACTTGCACTGTGTATGTGTAAAAACTATATTTAGCAACGTAATTAATTAAGAAGAATATTAAACCTGACGCTCGTCGTTCTGTGCAGTACATGGTCTAACGCTCTTTATTGATTTAAATCCCTTTTTACATTAGATGGGATGCCAGCAGAAGCAGGACCAACTGTTGTTTTACGTAGAAAGTTGGCAGAAAGCGTAATTGCGTAATGAAGGTGCATCATGCAGCAGAGTGATCATTTTAGCCTTAGTTATTAAGGTCAAAATACATACAGAGAAGCATTTAAAATAGATTTCTCAGAGGACCCTGAAGCTAGATGGGTAGTTTGTGCGAGGGAGAAAAAAATGCATTAAAAACACAAATTTACCCGACCTCCTCAAAGGAAAATAAGTCCATCTAAATAGGCTTTAATGCTGTTCGGGATTTTGTAATACAGTAAATGCATTGACCTACATTAGAAGATACATTCTTTTCTATGTTGTACAATACCTGCCATCCCACAAAGCCAGACTCTTGTTCATCAGCAAATTATTGAAAAAACCCATTTTAAAAGAGAGAAGCGATGTTCAGCAGAAGTAAACTATTTGTGGTGTTTTTCCGTTGAGTATACAGTATGTGCCGGTTTTATTCTGCAGAACACATGACATTTTAAGAATTTTTCTATTACTTGGATATATCTGATATATGGAGACTTCAAAATAATGGCCACTCTCTAACAGCATTACCTAGCTTGGAAGAGCCAGGAGTAAATTTTTAAAAACTCACACTGTGTTCATCTATAAAAGAAAGTCATATACACCTCGGATGGCTTCGGGTGAGTAAAATATCAGGGTAATTTTCATTTTTGGATGAACTATTCCTATATTGATATGTGTGGAAAAATCACACACGCTCTCTGCTGCGAAATAATTACGACATGCTTTTTTGGGGTTGTTAAATAATGGCATAACTACCATTAATTTGTCAAGCGTTAGTGAAGTTCATCGCGGGATTCATTTGAATACTCTCCCATAAATTTAGCATCTGAAGGGAAACTCCTACAACTGCATATTCAATAAGGTCGGGCTCAAAAAATAACTCTATCTACACCTTTTCAATGCTAATTTTAGTTACTGCACGTCTTTGGGAAGATAGAATTAGAAGCATTAACTCATTTATTTCATGTTTTAGCCTTCAAAAATATGCCATCCTTTTTAAACACAATTTTAACATTTCAAAATATGTGCAATTTAGTATTGTATTCTACTTTATATTATTATTTACTTGTTTTTGACATTACTATTCTGGGTCAATCAGACTTTAAATATTATGTTATATTAAAATGTCATCATCTACCTCAGAAAATGCTCTTTCAAGCAGTCCCATAACTGATGCTTGAATCTTTTCCTTTTTCCCCTCCAGAACAGCCCCTTCAGAGCACTTGTTTTTGCAATCCTAACCCCTCCTCACACTTTTACTATGATTGCCCCCCTTCTAGAGTCGTCTCCCCTCTCTATACCCCTCCATCGCTCTCCTTGAGAGGAGCTTTTATCATTACGGCCCATCTCTGGTTTATAAGCCCGGGGATGGATGCTAATTCCTCCCTGGGGGCTTGTTTTAAAGAATCGTGGATGTCTGCGGCCGGACCTAATCTGTGCTTGCAAACAACACGAAATGTTTGCAGTGAAGCACCTTTTGTATTCAGGGCAAAGCAATCATCCCAACAGGGAGCGTCTTCATCTCATCTCAATTCTGACAGTGTCTCCTGGTTCTTTTTTTAAGTCGTTTTACTGCTCTTTCTCTCTCTCTTGCAACCTCTTTCTTTCCTTTTTTTATTCAGTCATTTCACCTAAGATGAACAGACATATTAGAGACACATTCTCTGAGTGTCTTTCTCCCGCTGAGGAGGCGATGAGTCCTCAGTATGAAGTCAGAGTAGCCTCTGCAGCTCACAGAATGTTGGAGTTGGAGGATGAAGATGTATCTGTAGGCTTTACCCTTCACAAACACGCAGATGAGACGGGATGGAAACAGCCCTACCAAACCTGTTTCTCTTGCAATGCTTTTGTGTACTTCTAAATACAGACAGACATGATTGAAACACTGAAGTAGATGAACAGCTAATTTAGACTAATTTGAACCAACAAATGATTTCATGAGTTTTTTATTTATATATGTACACGTTTACACATACACTTTTGTCCATTTGTTCAGGCAAACTGTATGAAGAAACCAACTGAAAGATGTGTTCTTTTCTACTATTTTGCAGTACAGACTTTAAGCTTAATTTCCACTTTTTTGCTGAAGCACTGTAAAATAAATATAAAAAAATGCTAGTAAATGAGAAGCATGCAAAAGGAATTATAATATATATATATATATATATACTCACGAACACTTTATTAGGTACACCTGTCCAGCTATTAATAAATTTCTAATCACTCAAATGGCAGCAAAGAGAAAATACCCTGTGAGTGGCAGTTCTGTGGGATGCAAATGCCTTGTTGATGCCAGAGGTCAGAGGAGAATGGCCAGACTGATTTGAGCTGATAGAAAGGCAGCAGTAACTCAAATAACCACTCGTTACAACCAGGGTATGCAGAAGAGCATCTCTGAACAAGTCTAACCTTGAGGCGGATGGGCTTCAGCAGCAGAAGACCACACCAGCTGCCACTCCTGTCAGCTAAGAACAGGAAACTTAGGCACAATTTGTACAGGCTCACCAAAAATTGGACAATAGAAGATTGGAATAACGTTGCCTGCACTGATGAGTCTCGATTTCTGCTGCAACATTCGGATGGTAGGGTCAGATTTTGGCGTCAACAACATGAAAGCATGGATCCATCCTGCCTTGTATCAACGGTTCAAGCTGGTGGTGTAATGCTGTGGGGGATATTTTCTTGGCACACTTTGGCCCCAATATTACCAATTGAGCATCGTGTCAATGCCACAGCCTACCTCAGTATTGTTGCTGACCACGTCCATCCCTTTTTGACTACAGTGTGCCCATCTTTTGATGGCTACTTCCAGCGCCATGTCATAAAGCACAAATCATCTCAGACTGGTTTCTTGAACATGACAATGAGTTCACTGTACTCAGATGGTCTCCACAGTCACCAGATCTCAATCCAATAGAGCACCTTTGGAATGTGATGGAACGGGAGATTCTCATCATGGATGTGCAGCCGAGAAATCTGCAGCAACTGCGTGATGCTATCATGTTGATATGGACCACAATCTCTGAGAATGTTTCCAGTACCTTGTTGAATCTATGCCACGAATGATTAAGGCACTTCTGAAGGCAAAGGGGATCCAACCCGGTACTAGTAAGGTGTACCTAATAAAGTGGTCGGTGAGTGTAAATATATACATTATTGCTAAAAATGTACTTGATTCATTGACACAGTGGTAAATTTTTAATCATTTAATCATTGTTATACCAGTCTATTAATAATTTATAAGCTGTGAGAGATGCTGCGTTTTGGGAAAAATTTAAATGTGGTTGAAAAAACGTCTTGAACAGAGCTGAAAGTACAGTCTCATACTGTCAATAATATTAGCCTAAATATTTAATAAATTAAATGTCAGGAGTAGAGGATAATATTTTTATGAAGTTCAGACAGAGGTTCTCCATTTTCCAGTTCTGCAATATCTGCACAATATTGTGCCTGGGTGCAGGTACGTATGGGTTTTCTCATAACCCGCAAGACTTACATACACATCTGTCTACATTCCTGACCAACTGTAAAACATAAAAAAATAAATTTAAAATAATTACCAGGGCATGTTATTAATTATTATTATCGATATTAAGGACACATTTACCATACTGCATGACACTGCAAACTAATACATTTTCATATATGTATCATCATCTCCATATGTACTGATTTTCTGATACTGAAAAATACTGAAAATACTTTTAAATTGCTTGATAGCCCATCCGGTATGGCATTGCTCTTGCAATATAAAGGGCTCAGGTACAGATGCTGTAGAATATGAATCATGATAAAAGTGCTTTAATCATACATTTGCTTTTAACAAATTTAGTTTAGTGCAGGCGCTAAATGCAATAGAGCTCACTTCCACCAGACATTTCATTTCAAATTTGCCTACAATCAATACATAACCTAATAAAACGTTGATAGATCAACTCTCATCTATTTAAGATAAAACAAGCTTTTAGCATCAATCTCTGGACATTTCACTTCGGAAGTGTCACAAAACTTACAACAAGCAATGTATTAACATTTTGCAGAAATGTCGCCACAGGCATGTTTTTCCAGTGAGCCTGGGTTGGCAAAAACACAGTGCAGATTGAGGCATAATGCCCTCTGACAATAGCAGCATTCAGTAGACAATAATAATATCCAGTTCTTCAAAAACAAAAACAACTTTATCAGAAAGTCTCACAGCCAGAACCGTCATTTAGAGATTAATGTTCTGTGCTGTTCCATTATGATTCTGTCGCGATGATGACTTGATTTGTTTCCTTG
Source organism: Puntigrus tetrazona (assembly GCF_018831695.1). NCBI lineage: Eukaryota > Metazoa > Chordata > Actinopteri > Cypriniformes > Cyprinidae > Puntigrus > Puntigrus tetrazona. The sequence goes on along the minus strand of NW_025048768.1, from coordinate 257,934 downwards.
AACTTCCTTGAAACATCACAGACAAGAACATCACTAGCTGCTTCTGTACATTTCATTTTCAGGAGAGATGTGTTCCTTCACCTACAGCTGTTCGTTTTGAAACATAATAAAACCTTTTTATTTGGCCTCTTTGTTGGAAGCTCCTAATAACTGGGATAAACTTCTTTTTTTAGTAGATTATGCGGCAAAAAACTAATGCTTTGTCTAATTAGAGCATGCAGAACATGTAGCTTGGACCATCAGCAGGGTGATGATGGGACGCGATGATGGATTTGGCTAATTGCCGCCTGCTTGCGTTATGGCTGGTGTGCCCATCGCGTCTCCTTTGTTAGCTTCGTATATCATGCGCATCGCAGGCCGTTCAGGTCAGCAGAGCGATTTACAGAGAGTCAGCGATCTCGGCAGGGCCTTTAATCGACGATGCCCCAGAGCTACTTCCTCCCACAATGCAAATGCACTTTTATTTCTCTCTCTTCACTGATTTGAAAGAGATATCTAGTTTTTCAATTGAGATTTGCCTGCAGCATGTACACTGAGACTAATTACTCCCTCCCTCGCTGTGTCTTTTTGCCTTCATTCTTAATTCTGTTCCATGTAGTTCCTTGGAGAGGAAGACTAAGCATCACGGATTCTCAATTCAGAACGGCATCTAAACAAAGGAAGCTCATGAAAAAAAAAAAAAAAAGAAAAAAGCCTGGGGCAGACCGTGATAGATCTTCTATTGTTGGGGTGTTAAAATAAACATGAAATTAAAATTTACCCTACGTACTTAATCAGTATTTTTCTGGTTTAACGATGCACAATTCATCAAACTCGATCACGTTCTGGTACATCCATTCCCGATGGATAATCAGGCCTCCATTGTTGTCTTGCAGGCAGTGCACTGACATATGGTGCAGCTGTGCTTCAGGCGACCCGAGTTTGAGTTCTGACTCAGGTCGCTTTCCTGACCCTGTTCCACTTTCTGTGTCTTTTGTGCCTACCAGTGCACTGTCCTATCAAGTAAAGCCAAAAAGTAATGAAACTGAATTGTGAAGCGAATACATTTAATTTCAATTCCATATCGGCTGGCTTACTTTTGCGGTCACTGAACTCATTTACAGTTAATCTTTAAAAGTGCAAATAAATTCAACACGGGCTCTCTGGAGAAATGCGCCTCTGTCTTCTACACAGTGCACTTTAGTTTACAGCTAAAATAAACACTAGTAAGAGCGAAAGACCAACTTTTATTCAGTTTCACACAACCGATACATAAATACTTATTTTTGTGCAGTTTCTTGCACAATATTATATTATAACCTTAAAACACTTTTAACATAGTACTTTGTAAAGTAACACATTTTGACATTTACATCAAATAATCAGCTCCATGTAGCTTTTCTGTTGTTGCAAACTTGCTCTGTAGCTCACCTAATACAGTTTGCACTACAAAGTCTAAAACATGAACCATGATTAAAAAAGATCAAGTGTTTGTGTAATCAAGCTAAAATGGCAATGTCGTTGTTTTTTTAGCTCATGTGAGCTTTAGTTAACTGTTTATTAACACTTAATCTTTTAATCACTCTCAAGACATTTCATTTCTGAACTGCCACAATATGTACAACATAACACGTTGAGAGACGTTGAGAGATTCACATTCATTTGTTTTTGGAGAAAAAGCAAAAATGCTTTCAGCACCACTCACTCACACCACAGGAATGTTTTTCCAATAAAATCTTTTAAAACCTTAGTAAATCTTAAAAATTCTATTCGATTCTATATTTTACTGATACTTTGTTTTCAATTATTATTTTTTAATAATTAATAATATCTGTAATTTATTGATTATTAGCCATGAAATAAAAACCCTAACTTGCTAGACTTTTCATATTGAATTAGTCAAATTGAATTCATTCTGCCTTCTGCTTCACACTGTTTGAACATGGACATTCAGTATCACAAACCATATGTTTTTTAGAAGAGTACTCCATCAGACCCCATGTGCAGAACTCTTGCATAATTTAATTATTACATAATTCATCCTTCACTAAACACATGACTGACTGTCCTGTAAAAATGTTCTAATAATGGCAGAAATGTATAATAAACATTTCTCTCACGATACCAGACAGCAATGAATGTTTTGTCAAAGCATAATTTGCCCCCAGCGCTTCTAGAGATGCAGTGGCACTGAAGGAAAAGAAAAAAAACCTTGTAGCTGTTTTTGACACTTCAAGGTGCATTAATGTTGTCAACACAATAATAATGCTAAATTTGGTATCATTTTCAGTTCATTTAATATGTTGTTTCCCAACCTTTGAGTATAGCACTCAGTAAATTCATCTTAGCTGACCTTTTTATAGGAATTACACAAAATGCTTCAATTCTCAAGTCATCGTGCCAGGGTAGCGTTCATGTGTCATTTTGTAAGATTACTCTTGTCATCTGCTTCTCAGAAGGCCGTCAATCTGATTGTGCCGTTTCCCAGTGACATTTCCTCAAGCTTGATGGACAGAGTCTGGCTCTCTCTGCAATATGTAATTCACAGTGTGAAGTAAAAGCTCAAGCACTGTAGAAAACACTCAGGACGCTGAGGCGTTTTGTTCACACAGTACACAAATCTGATTTAGTTTTCAAATCAATCTTTAGGATTGACTGTCTGCACTTTGTCATTTTGCGAGTGATGAAAACTGATCTGTTTGTTCAGTCATTGTAATCAATATCCGGCGTATTTACAATGGTTACTTCAGTAATGATAAAAGCGGCAGCACCATGCCAAGAGCCTTTCTCATAAAAATCTGAGTAGCTGTCATTGTGGAAAGAGAGGATGGAAAATCATGAGCCGCATGAGACAATGGATGACAGAGATGTATCCTGCATTTATGTGCATGCTCTGTCCAAAACTGCTGACTCGTTCATTTGTTTACTGTGTACTACATAGTAATTGTGACACAAGCCTACGTCCACTTTTGCATCGCTCTGTTATTGACAAAGTAAAAACGGCAAAAAAAGCCTCTAGCCTGTTTTCATCCAGTTGTTTCCAAGCTAGTCATAGAGGTTCATCGTAGAAGTTTATGCGCTAAAGTTATGCAAAATAAAGATTTTTTGAGAATTTTTTTAGCAATAAATCAGTATCTGTAAGCATTTGCTGTGCTACACCACAAACAAGGACCATACTAAATAGAAGTCACCTGGAAGTAGTCCAGGCCTTCATCTGGCCAGCATCGGTGACTAACGTCAAGTCATTGTTGCTGTATGGAGCTGAAACCTGAAGGACAACCAAGATGACCATCGGGAACCTTCATCAATAGCTGTCATAGAAAGTTTCTCCAGATTCCTGCCACTTCCTAAGAACCTTGAGAAAGGACACATTATCGAGAGAAATGCGTCCTTTCCCAAGAAAAAGGTAAGAAATTGGCATGAGAAGACAGGACAGGCTCCCTTTTAAACTGCCAACCAACATAAGGGGGCAGGCATTGAAGTAGTCACCCAATAAACACCTGGAAACATGATCTTGAGGCTAAAGATGGGTTACACCTGGAACCAGTTGCAGAATGGCCAAAACAGAAGACTCTGGAGATCTGCTTGTTAGTGGACCATGTATACTGTTGTGGTTCCGATAAAGTTTATCCCAACCTTTAAATTTTAGTTGAAAATGCCCCAAAATATCATTAACTGTCCACATGGCAGATTTAAATGCCCACATGTTAAGAGTTGTTGGACAATGACTCTAAGGAATTGCTATTGTGTTCATTTAACCTCACTAATGCAACATCTGGATATAAGAGATCTCAAGGGTCTCCCGTGCAGCTATCGACTATATCGGGACGTTTATCAGCAGTTAAACAAAGGATTTTGGGGCGACACAGGAAGCTCATGTTGCCCACAAGGATTTCAGCTGCTCCCGGCCTCATTAAACATTATGTCAGTGGAGCAGCACCTGTGTCTTCTTTGACCTGCGGCTGAGTTTCATTACCTAGAGAGCATTGGACGCCAAGAGAGACGCATGCAAATGCCACAGCACTGCCTGCAGAATACATGGCGCCATTTGTTATTATTATTTCCCTCACAGCAGATGCCTTCATCCAGGACAAATTACACGCAACGCTGGCAGCACTCTTTGCATATTATTGATTTAAAAGAGCGTGACAGAGGATGGGGAAGAGAAATTTCACCGTAAATGCAACACTTCCTTGAGAAGTGAAGATGGGCCTTATTCCTGAAACACTTTATCCCCGAGGATGGGGCTGAAGGACTGTGCCCTTATCACTGTAAGAATACCAATGGTGCTTTTATGTCGGCTTGGAATAATTCATGGAAAGCTGTAGAGAATGGAAAAGCCACGCAGTGGAATAGTATGCAGTTTGAATGTGGAGATGTAGGAGAAGCTGGACAGATTTTAAAACTATTCAAGGTTAACAGGCCTGAATTACTAACCGCTTCAATTATGTCTGACCAACAAGATGTTGTGGATCAAAAACCTCAGGCAAAATTAAAGTGCATATGTCAACAGTATCTTTGAAACTAGGACATTTTCCTCTCAATAGATTTTTTAAGATGTAAAGAGCCTCCATTGATTCTCAGGTGCATTCTGCCAGATCTATAACCTAGAGTACCAAAAGAGGATCTGAAGACAAAAATTATACAGTTGTTTAGTCTTCTTTGATTAAAGACATACCTGTCAACATTTGGCTAAGACGTTACAGGAGATTGAAGTCGTCTTCTGTCAATGCAACTTCCAGAAACAGGCAAATACACACACGCACACATCATTAATGGTTTATCTTCTCCATCTGCAAATAATCAGAATGCGTTTTTTTATCACCCGGCCTGCGGATTATCCAGAGCACATGCTGATATAACCCCCATGAATGTAGCAAACATAAAATACGCACATGTAGGATTTTTATAGCATAATTAACAAACATTTGGGAAAATAGTCAAAAATAGTGTGATAGAAAATATTGATAAAGAATCCCGGGAAAAACTGGAGGGTTGCCTGGAATGCCCAAAGAATTCTTTTTTTTATATAAATGTGTTGTATATTAAATGGATAGCTCAAAAAGCAATGTCATCATCATACTTATCCTCATGCTGTTCCAAACCTGACTTTCACGTTTGGGAGAACATGTTAGTTATGCTACTGTGCACTACTGAAAAGTGCTGTTGCTGTTAACTAAAACTATTATAAATAAACTGGTTTTTATAAATAAAAATTAAAGGTTTTATAAATAAAACGTCAGTGTATAAAGGCATTTAAAAACATAATCAGTGATGGCCGGATGTAATTTTAATTTAAACTTTATATAACAAAGGATTTGAAATCTTCACCCCCAGGGCCATAAAAGTGAAGTTAAAGAAATACTAACAAGGCATTAAGATTTATATGCTTGCCTTGAACTGGTACTCCAGTGTTTACATTTGCTTAGCCACGTATACATTATTTAAATGACCGCTGCATCTAATCTAGACTCTCTATGAAATATTGACTATGGTTTTATGCTCGCATAGAGCTAATCTGCCTGCTCTCTTCCCCACAGCCTCTAAAGATGCACTGCGGGAGCTGCGCGCTGGTCACCAGCTCGGGTCATCTAACCGGTGGAAGTCGCGGAAAAGAGATCGATCAGGCGAGTCGCGTCATTCGAATGAATGACGGCGCCCAGCGCCCGTGGCTCTGGGGTGGACGTGGGTCACCGCACGAGCCTGAGGGTCATCGCTCATTCCAGCATGCAGAGAGTTCTGCGCAGCCGCCACGAACTCCTCAACTCCAGTCAGGACACGGTCTTCATCTTCTGGGGACCCAGCAGTTATATGAGAAGGGATGGGAAAGGCCTGGTTTATAACAACCTGCGCTTATGAACCAAGTGCTGCCTAAACTCAAGGTCTATATCATCTCCTGGCAGAAAATGCTCCAGTTTGATGACCTATTCAAGAGAGAGACCGGCAAAGACAGGTAACGAGCCCCCTTTTTATGTTTTACAGAGCCAATTTAAAATTGCATTATTTGATAAGAGGCCAATTTTGGTATCTGTAATGATACGGTTCAGGAAATAAGCTTAAATATGTGATGATACACTACTTTGATGTTTTATTGTACAAAGGCACAATATTTTCAAACCCATTTCGGAACTAAAATGGGTCTGCAAAACTTGATTAATTGAAGGCGTGCATTTACATGATTGAGATAGCAGACGTTTTTGGTCAGAGTGCCAATATTATCCATGTGACATGGCCTAATTTTTCGTGACCTATTTTTATTCTAAAAAGGTGTTATAAAGGAAAGATGATGCGTGTCCTAGAATAGAGTCTGCAGAGGCCATTCTTATTCCACATTTACTGCTCTCTGAGAAGACCAGCCTCTTTTTCCCTTTCAACTTTGGGATCACATGGGAAATCAGTTTGTGTGGGATTCTAGATTTGAACATTAAGCCAAGATCTCCACTTAATCAAAGCAAGCGTGTGTGCAGCAGCGTAGTGTGTTTGCAGCAAATGGGGTTTAATATATTCATTTTTCGTCCACGGAACATGAATTTATCATTCAGTTTAAAAATAATGCTTCTTTATGGACATGGATGGTTCCATGAAGAATCTTTAACGATACATGGAACCATTCCATTGCACAAAATTTTATTTAATGTTCTTCACACAAAGAAAAAAACTGGTTGCTGAAAGGTTCTTCAGGGGAACCAAAAATGTTTTTCTATGGCTGTGAAACCCTTTATTTTTCAAAGCGAATGCTGTAAATTTACGGGTCCTGGTTATATTCTGATAGTTCAAACGAACACTAATCTAGTTATGGTGATGTGTCATCCTGAAGATCTCATTAGTGAATGTCTTTTTTCATGTGGGTTTTATACGCAAAAACACTATTTTTACAGAGTGCTCCTTTAAAACTCTTTGAGGCTCATTAGTAAGAAATGCAAATATTACCACTGATGAACTGGCTTAGAATGATACATGAGTGTTTTGTAGCTGCTGTCCTTATTACCACAGCAGTCTTATTGCAGCCGTCAAAGTGTGTCTTTCTTTCATCTTGTATCATTTTTCGTTGGTGGTATTCCCAAAAGTGGCAAATGAAAAAGCAGAGAAGACAAAAGATTGCTGTGAGAATCATACCAACCATGCACAACAAAAATCTATCTCTGTTAGATGTCAGAATTGGACTGGAGAAGGATGGCTGCCTTTGCTTTATTGGTTTGATCAGCGTTTTCCCATGTTTGTTTGCATACATGCAGAATTTCAAAGAACTGGTCTTAGAAGCTACAGAAATTGAAAACGCTACCGCCTATAAATGCATTCGTCACAAACAATCATATACCAATAATTGCTACTTTAATTAGATTTTGGTTTGAAAATGTAGGTTGCACATTACCAAATCGTACTATGGCTGAGGCTGAGCTCAGTATAATTTAGGTCAAGCAAAACTTAGTGTGCTTATTAAATAGAATAGTTTACTTTAACATTTTGTGGAAGACAATTTAGCATAACCGCAGTGACATCTGTACTGTAACAGCGTTTCTCAGGTCTTACTTGCAAAGTATAACCTTGACCAACATCATGTTATGACTTCAAAACAATATTGATATGCTGGAATATTTGAAAACCGATGCTTTTGAACGTTACACATATCCAGCTTCATGCCTGTGGATTTTCACAGACAGTAGATTTGGTACAGAGATTAGTGATGGTTCGTTCTTGAACAATTTGCTCATTTTGAATAAATCTTTAATGTGGCTCAGGAAGAACGAGTGATCTCGGGGAGTGATTCTTTTCACTCACGCATAGGCAATATCCTATAGGTTCTGTACTGGAATCATATTTCCAGCACTAGCTTTTAGCACCGAATAGTCCATGGATATTTTAATTATGAACAGCGCAATAAATACCTATATCAGCGTAATAAAAGGTGCCAGGGGTTCACGCAATGAACTTGTTTTTAGCGCTATTCAGTGAACATTTCTTTTGAAACTGTGATAAAACATGTATTAAAACACGTAAAAATTATGTTGCACAAAAAGCGCACAGAGGCACATTCTTTTTTTGAGACCTGGTTGGATTTTCTGTAGATAATCATTTTGATAGTACATTTAAAGTTCTTGCAACATGTGTTTACAAAGACAAAAGAATCAAAAATGCAGTCCTATAACTGGCCCAATCCAAATACTGTATTAAACAAACAATAATAACACTGGACACCCATTACCTGTGGTAAAATCACCGTAATGTGCATGGTGTCTCATGGCTTATTGCTTTCTTAAAGCATTATAGAGCTATGAAAACCTCAATGACCTTTTGAAACTGTACTTACAGTTAAACCCTGACTACTTCTAAAGTAATTCAGGCTGATGGTGCTATAATTTGTGCATTATAGGTCATGTAAATAGTCATACAGGAGGGCTTGGCAATGAGGACACCATGTCTTTGCTCTCCGGCCTGGCGGTGACAGACAGCCCTGCGGCACAAACACAGCCCAATGCTCTGGCATTTTGTTTTTCCACGACTTAGCAGTTCAGTTTTTCCTCCTCTGTTGGTTTCTCCTGCATCTGGTCACAAACAATCCTGCTTTGGAGAATACGGTCTGTCAGAATGTGCTCGTAGGGATTCCGAGCATTGATCTAAAGCAATATTTTCCACGCATATCCAAGCAGTATTTGCTTGATGTTGAACATTAAATTTTATGTTTGGTCAAGCACATATGTTCAAAATTGTGACGTTTAGGGCTAAAATAGAACCACAGACTTGAATTCTTTGGATAGTTTTCAGAACATTTTGCCTTTATGAGCAGTCTTATGTTATACTGTAACACACATACTTCTATAAGAACTCTTCATGCATTTAACATCATTGACCAATAAAAGACTGCGTTTTGCCATGTCCATTACAGAAATTGTTTATTTCTTCTGAAGATACTAGCATAAAAATGTTGGATTTATGATTTTATTTAACCCTCAAATGACACAGCAAGTTTATGTCTTCAGGCCTTCTTTATCCTTGAATGGTTTCTATAAGCTAAATGAACCGTCCTTCATCTGGCAGTCATACATAGTTTTATATTGAGTCAAACATCCTGTATTTGCACTTCAAATACAGCTAAAACTTAAGAAAATCATATTAGTTCTTCCACTTCGATAATACATGAGTAAGCCTCGTATATTTTTCCTTTTGAACTTATTAAACACCATCTTTTCATTTGATATGTCCTCTAGTAAAATAGGCAGTATGCTGAGAAATTAAAACATATAACAAAACTATTAAACGCAAAAAGTAGTGAGAGTGAAGTTGTGGGAGGGAGAGTTTTTAAATGAACCAGGCAATGGAAATTATTAAAATTTGTGCTTGCCAATTTTCAGGTTTTTGCTGCATTATTTAACGTCCAAAAAAGCATGTCTTATGCATGTGGTGATTGGGTAATCTTGGTAGATTGTGCTGGTCATTATGGAAATTACCAAATTATATACCTTACTTATCCATTCATTGTTACACCCTTAGAAATTAAAATGAATTAAAGCATGATGCATTTTAACTTTGGTTAGAATTATTTATGAAAAGATATAATGCATTACAACAAACATTATGATTATCTGTAAAATGAATTATAGAAAACGTCACGTAAAGTCTTACTGATATGAATTATGGCCCTAGTCTGTTCTGGTCTTTGAAATTTTATTGGCTGAGTGGTGTCCTGAAAGCGCTTACGTAACTGGCCATTAACTGAGAATAACATTCGTGTTGTCACCAACAGGTGGCGATTAGTGCCTGTTTTCCTTTGGATTAATTATTAGTCCATTAATTATTAGAATGAATTAGTCATTGAATCAATTAGTTTAAAAACGCTGATTGATTCAGGAACTAATTAGTGCTTGGCTGCATCCGAATATGCAGAGTACTGTATGTATTAGGCTAAACGAGCTTGTGAAAAACAGCATACATAAAGCAAAAGGGTGAGCTGCTACTTTCTGCAGGTGTCTGAATTGTTCATTTAGTAGACACTACACTGTCCATGAGACACGGTAGAGTATTTGCGATTAACAGTGAAACGATTTGACTGATTAAGACAACACTATGAACATATACTACATACACACTGTCACACCTCTGGACTGTTTCTGTGCTGGACTTCATGCCAGTGGGCTCTTTGTTACCCAGTTTGTGTTCTGTTTATCATGTTGTTATGTTCAGGTGTGTGTCGTCAATTATCCTCGTTACCTTCCCTTAATAAGTTTGTTTCCTTTCAGTGTCAGGTTGTCCAGTCTCGTTTATACTACCTTTTAGTTTTTTAGTAAGTGTGTTTGTGTGTGTTAGTTACCCTTCATTGTGGAATTGACCTTATTGGGGATTTTTAAAAGACCGCTTGCGCTCCTTCTTACATCACACCGTTACCGATGACCGTAACGTAAAGAAAAAGTAAGTGGCTCGTACCGCCATGCTTTTGGTTTTTTGTCAGTTTTTATTGATTCTTTTTTTTCTGGACTTCCTCTTCCTCCTGCTGGAGCAGGGGGAGAGATCGCTTGAGGACCGTACAAGATTGTTCCTGCTCGTAGCCAATGCCACCAGCTATCCGCGCTCTGCTCCTTCTATAACACAAGCCTGAACACTGCACGCAGAGCTCTGTCGTCCGAAGATGGTCCTCGGGCGGAATTTGCCGCCTCCGTAGGGTGAACACTGGTGAGAAATGTCTGTCCGTCTCCATCGATGTCGTGGCTGGAGGATCCCTCGACTCTGCATACAGCCACCGTGTCGGACCTTCGACTCGTCGGCTGCACAGCTATCCAGTGTGTTGTGACTGGGCGAATGTGTGTGACCGAAATATTACACCCCCAGATGCCGTGTCCCAGTGAGGACGTAATTACTGACTTATACTGTCCTTTTGTGCATGGCACTTCGTGAAACGATAAACAACTGTCTACACTGTTCAAAACTCCTTTAAATATGAAAACATAGGTACTTAGAGCAGTCAGAAGCCAGACTGCCCTTGCAAAGTTGGAATTGCCTCACTTGATTGTCTACCATAGGCTACTCTGCAGGTTCAGGAATCAGTCCTCCTTAAATGCCCTGAACACACTAATACTTGGGTTGAACTGTTCTAGAACAGTGTCGTAAATACAACTTAACCACTGATTTCCTATGTGACAAAGACACAACAAGCATTTTTTTTACCTTCTACCTAAAATTCAAACGAAAATCTAAAAAATATTGATAAACACTATGATAGTTGAGACTAAAGTAACCCTGCACAGCACAACTGTGAAAGACATCCGTTTACTGCATAGAAAAACAATTAATAGGAAGTGTGATAGAACTCACACACAGAAAACAATCAGCGCGAACCAATCAAAAGGGGACATTTGAGTTCATAAACTCAAGGTAAATATTGAAACTTGTTTAGCTCATGCACCGCATTTTTTTAGATGCACGTCATGCTGCAATACTGCTTTTGAAAAATATAATAAAAAACAATGGAAAAGCAGTGCAGTGGTATGCAAAAACACGTAACTGTGCAGAGGTTATAGTTTAGATGTTGATTGATTCCACTGGATATTCTAGCGCATGCAAGAGAGATTATTTACGTTGCATCTGCCAGACAGTGGAAGCTCTGTTGTCTGAGGTAATTTAACCATAATCAGAGGCTTCTAATCAATCACGTCCTGGTTGCTGTTCACTAATGCTGTTTGTTTTCCTTTATTAATGTGTTATTTGTCAAAGATTCAGCAGGGCTTTCGTGTCAGACGGCAGGTTGGCAGAACTGATGAGCAGTTGATGATAACGTTGGGTTGTAGAAATGATCCTGACAGCTGGACAGCACTCTAAACGCAACAGAATCTTGGGCTTGCGTGTGCGGAATTTTTAACGGAAAAATATCTTCTGGAATGTTAACTACGGCACGCCTCGCAGTTTGGTATTCATTGTATTGTTTTCAGCAGACAGTCATACTTTCTCTCTCTCCGTTTCTCTTTCAGGAGAATCTCTAACTCGTGGTTAAGCACAGGCTGGTTCACAATGACGATTGCCTTAGAGCTCTGTGACAGAATCAATGTGTACGGCATGGTGCCTCCGGATTTCTGTAGGTAAGCCAGATTTCACTGCTTTGCTTTTGGGTTTCAGCATACGGCGAGATCCAAACAGGAGGCCGCTAGTAAAAATGATTTTTATATACGCTATTCGAAACGATAAGATGTTTTTTTCCAAAAAGTCTTTTATGTTGCATTTATTCAAAAATAGAACACAATGTAATACTGTGGAATGTTAGTGTAATTTAAATTGAATGTATTTTTTTTTCTTTCGGAATGTATTTTAAAATATGAATTTAAAATGGCGCTCAGGAAACGTTCCCTATTATGACAGCTGAAATGGTTCTGCTGCTTGCTGTTTTTGTGGAAACTGTAATACTTTTTTTTCTGAATTCTTTGATGAATAGAAGGTAACAACAATAACAATTAATCTTTTGATTTGCTGAATAAAAGTACAAATTTCTTTCCAAAAATGAAATGAAAAGCCTATCCCAAACTTTTGATCAGTGGTGTAGATAGAAAGAACTTTTGATGTTTTAATGCATTTGATAGTGTCCTAAAAATAATTAAATAATTATGCACTGATATTAAACTGCTGTCCAATAATGTTATAGCCCTATATATATATATATATATATATATATATATATATATATATATATATATACAAAATAATATACAAAATTATATACAAAATAAACCTCTTAAAGCTAAATCATTTAAATTCTACAAGTGAATTGAGACATCAACATAATTAAAAGTATATAAAATTGATATATATATATATATATATTAAGATTTGCTTAAAGATTACATTTAACAGTGTTGATAAATTATTAATATTTTTAGTTAAAGATTAACTGTAACTAAGCATTAGATTTTATATTACATTTATGTTTATTTAATTGGGAGGGTTCTGGAAAGGATTAAAATCAACTATTCTGCAATCACTTATTTTTCACAGAATGCATCAATATGTATTGTCCAGTTAAATACATGTAAAAGATTTAAAAAATATTGTTTAGAGTAATACATACATACACACAAACCCATAGATAGATAGATAGATAGATAGATAGATAGATAGATGTGTGCTGTCAAATGATTGTGATTAATTACATAAATAAAAGGTTTTGTTTATTTAATAATGTGTGTGTGTATATATATATATATATAGTTATATGTTATATTACTACTATAAAATAGATTTCTAAATAATATAAATTATATAAATACAATGTAAGTGTAATTGGTATGCCTATGAGAAGGGATGTTGTTCAGGATGTCTCAAAATCCTAAACCTTTCCGTTTGTTTCCTTGTTAAAATGATATTGTTATTCACATATTTGCAGTGTGGTCAAAGTTTTGTTGGTTCGGGGTTTTCTCCCTGCACAGAGGGTTACACTGCCACGACAGCCCCTGCTGAGCTCCAGCGCCACGAGAAAAATAACCGAGAGGTGGAAATTAAATGATTAATTGTGATTCCCCGCTGAGGCATGACCTCTCCCCCCAGCCGTTTTGCAACCATAATGTATTACATAAAATCAATTTATTCCCCTTAAAGCCAGTTATTCTCTCAACCAAATCAGGTTAATTGCCTCGAAAATGAATATCTAGCGCAGGATTAATTTGGGAATCGGGGAATGTAACGGTACCTTAACACGGTCCCCATTTTAATCTCTGCTCCCGTTGTGTACAGGGAGTCTCAGCACCCCTCCGTCCCATATCACTACTACGAACCGACGGGTCCGGACGAATGTGCCATGTACATCTCCCACGAGCGAGGCCGGCGAGGCAGCCACCATCGCTTCATCACAGAGAAGCGGGTCTTTGCCAGCTGGGCTCGGACGTTCAACATCCATTTCTACCAGCCGGACTGGAGTCCGCCGCCGTTACCGAGAAATAGCACGGCAACCGCAGCCTCTCCCCGATCTCAGAAGACGTGACTCTCGCCAGAGCCTTCAAAGATCTCCAACTGCCTCAGACGGATCACTGGCTAATTCACTGATGCCGTGTGGATGGAGCTTCGCGCCTTGGACGGACTGAGAGAGACTCTGACGCTTAAACCTTTTCTTTTGCACATTCATTGTTTCTTTAGGTACAAAAGGCATTCCGGTAGTCTGTACGCATCCATATTTCAGCAGCTCTTTGAGTATCACCGGGAGTTCTTAGTTTTATGAAAAATTAGAAAGGATGGTGAATCAAAGAGCTCTGGAGTGTCTGAAGACAAATTTGACTTTTGTAATATGAATGAAACAGGATAGTCGATGAGAGAACAGGACGACTTGATTGTGATTGTGAAAAACGACCTCTATTTACTGTACGTCAGGTAGATGGAAGACAGTGGTTTTCGACATCGGCAGAACAGGAAATGTCTTTTTTGGATTCATTTTTGCGAAAGATTATGAAGATTGTTTTTGAAAATAACATACCGGGGTCTGCTTTTCGCAGCGAGGCTTGAAATACGCAGTAAGAAAGGAAAAACAATGGCAATTTTTGGATTCAGTGTGGATTTAAATAATGAACCCAACAATGTCCAGTATATTAATGACCTTTACACTAGAGGTTTCTTTATTGATATTGATGGTTCTATGAAAAAAGGACAACATTCATGGAACCTTTTAACCGATTATTAAAATAGAAAGAAAATAATGGTTCTTTAAGAACGTTCTGACCCGTAGAAAGGTTGATAGTAAGCCATGGCAACTTTATGTTTTTACATTAAGTTGAACATGAAATTCAGCATGGTTCAATGTAATTTAATTCACAACCAAGCTGAGTAGACTTAAGAAAGAAAATATTTAAGGCATGCAGTGAACTTTAAGTTAAAATGGATGGCAATTTCTAATGTATTTTTGGAACCAAAATGGTTCTTCTATGGCATTGCTGGAGTGTATAACTATACAAAATTTGAAAGATATTATACTGAAATGCATAACAGGAGAATCGCAAAGTACCAATTTAATCCTTTTATGTTATTTTCAGCACCCCAACTGGCTTATTTATTTATTTATTTATTACACTTTGCACTCACGTTTCTTATTTTCTCAAGATAATAACTGCTGAAAGTGAGGCGCAAACGATTGTACGTGATTGTAGGACTGATTTTAAATGTTTTAACTTGAACAACGAACAGCTCTTTTGTTTAAAAAATAAATAAAATAATAACGGTAACGTGCAGTGTGATCCTGCGGTTTCGATCGAGCTTACTCGCGTTTATTAAAAACGAATACGCCTAAGATGAATCCAGCCAGAGGATCCGCGAGGAGTGCAGCAGTGTAAGGGTATGATATGAGATCCATTATTTCTGTGGTGAGTCTGGAGAGGATGGTGTCAGAGGTGTACGGGACGCACACAGGTGTAATTACGGCCGTCACAGCAGGAGGCCACGCATGGATGACCGTGACCGCGCTGCACCTGTCAGTCATGCAAATGTACACACGCGTCGGGACTGTTAAAGCGGCCATCGCATTAATGCGCCCCAGATGACTGGCAAGTTGGCATCGTTGTTGAATGCACAAATGTTTGCAGATACGCCACGCAGCTGTGAGTGATGAGTCGGCCTATTGTAGCTTGAATTATTGCAAAAGCTTCCGTTGGTTGTGTAAATGTTCGAATGCCTGTCTGTCTTGAGGGGAAGCGCAAGAATTCAGCGGCTGTTGTTTCTGTTTGCTTTCGGGTCGCGGAGGAAAGCGTGCGTCACTTTGAAAAATAGCAAGGAGGAAAATGTTTCAAGATAATGTCATTCATAGGGTTGCTATCTTAATTGATCTGGCCACAATAATTGAGTTTAATTTATATATATATATATATATATATATATATATATATATATATATATATATATATATATATATATATATATATATATATATATATATATATATATATATATATATATATATATATATACAGTATATATAAAAATATATAAAATGACGTGGCTATAAATTACATTGGTAAATGGCTTAAAGGTTAATTAAAGGAATATTCCAGGTTGAAAAGTTGAACAGTATTTATGTTGATTACAATGCAGAATCGCTTCAGCTCGTACTTTAAAAAAGGATTTAAAATCATGGAAAGCTTATAATTTTTTTATTATGTGCACTCATTTTCATAATTTAAGAATAAAATAAACAAAATATTAGCTGAAATTTAATAAAATATAAATAAAATAAAAAAATGTATTACAAATATTTTTATAATTTTTATAATTTTTTTATTTTGTTTCAGTTTCTTTTAGGTTAGCTTGATGTTCTAAAATAAATTGCACACACACACACACACACACACACACACACACACACACACACACACACACACACACACAATAGTTCAAATAAAAGCGTTTATTATACGTGTACCGTAGTGATTCGGGATAAGAAAAAAGTCCGTTTGGAAGATGAATTCATAATGTACTCTGTCATTTATATACACTTTAGAAATTGCGAACACAGAAAAAATTGCATAGTGCTGCTTTTAAATCAAAACATGAAATATAAAGATATAAATTAATTCAACTGTACTAAAATAACCGATGTTGCACATTTGGATATAACTTAATCACCATCGTTATAATAGCCTTATCCAAAAAACAAAGGCGTTTAAAAGGTTCTTTGTGATGCCACAAGAGAACTATTTTTGGTTCCACAAAGAACCATCCAATCAAAGGTTTTTACAAGAACCCTCTCTTCCTTTCCTTTTTCACCAAAAAGAAACTTTTGTGAAGCTAAGATGTTCAAGGTTCTTTACAGAACCATTTTGACAAGAAAAGACCTTCTATGGCATTGCACTATTTTTTTTTTTTTTACGTATAAGCTTAATTTATATTAAATCCACAACACTGGTGCCGTACGTATGCGTTCTTGTTAGTGTAACCCTTTCTCATCTCCGGTTTGTGCAACACTGCAGACGGCCTTTGAAAGCTGAGAGAAAACACAACGAACGGAAGCTCAAGCGTGGCACAGTGGTATGATATCGAAAGAGAGAATTGGTGAGAAACGAAGCAATATGGGCCGCTGCAACTAGACCCAGATTACTACACTAGGAGTCTTTCTCTTGGTGGTGTATTGATCCATGGTGGCCCAGCTATTTTCCAAACAGCGAGTCGCTGACTGAAAGACAAACATCTCTGGCTCTGAGAAAACAGAGAGATGAAATCACAGGGTGCCGGGCTATAATTAAACCGCAAATATATGAGCAGTTAAACCAACCCTGGAATTACATGCTACATGATTTCGCGTCACGAAATCGTGAAATACACTGCACGATCAAAAAGAACTCCAGCTTATTGCACAAAAAGCCAAAAGGTCTTGTTGCACGAAGCCAATATTTCTATTCATTTCGACTAAATAAATTAATAAAGCCTTTTAAATGGGTACTGATGAATTCAACTGGTGCATGATTGAAATTAGCATAATTAAAAATAACTTACGAGAGATCTGGCATCCTATAATTTACATTTTTAACAAGGCTGTATTTCGGGGGGGCCTAATAAATATGTCTTAATATGTATTAGGTAGGTATTTGTATACAACACAACCAGCAATTGCAGCAGGTGTTTATCCATTCACAGCTCTCTTTTAACTCAACATTATGTAACTAAAATTCATTCCATAATGCTTCTCCATTGTAAAATGGCGGTTCTTTGTTCTCTTTCATTTCACGCAGAAAAAAAGCTCCAGTTCCCTTTTATACAATTTTTTCCGCCGCTTTTTCTGCTTTATTACTTTCCTTCGGATTTAAAAAAGGAACGCAACATGAAAAGCTTTTCACTCGAGACTTTATTCAAAACATCACCTTTAGCCAGTTTTATAATAATAATAAAAAAAAAAAACATATAGCAAAACGCTAGAGAACGTAAACGGGGGAAAAAGAGAAAATGGCATTATAAAAAAATATCCTCGTAATGCATCTCCTCACATAACGTGAGCTCTGCTCTGCTAAACAATCCTCGTTAACCGACAGTTGATGCATTAGGCAGAGAGAAACACAAAAAATAAAAAAAACTGGATTAGGCAGTCCAATTTGTCAATCTCTCATTCACACTTGCTGTGTAGCTGGGGGTGAATTCGGTCAACCCCTTTTAGAGCACATTCGTAACAGTTCAAGTGCAGCGGAGATGCTAATGGACAGATACAGGACACTGCCACAGGCAAATGGAGCCGTTTTGCTCGCTGTACATGGAAACGTGGTTTGCTGTCCATTAATTCCTTGTATTTATCGCTGGATGATCTCATGAAAATGTCTAAATCTAAGAAAACAAATAAA
Source organism: Puntigrus tetrazona (assembly GCF_018831695.1). Classification (NCBI taxonomy): domain Eukaryota; kingdom Metazoa; phylum Chordata; class Actinopteri; order Cypriniformes; family Cyprinidae; genus Puntigrus; species Puntigrus tetrazona. The sequence continues at coordinate 239,677 of NW_025048768.1, read as the reverse complement.
TGATGTTTTGCTTTAAAAACAAAACCTATTTGGGACAAATTAAATCTTTGTATTCATTTCATGAGGTTTTCTTGGTAGTCAGTTGCCAGCATCTTAAAGGGTCACTCCACCCCAAAATGAACGTTTTGTCATTAATCGCGTACTCCTTTTGACGTTCCAAAGCCTTTGTTCGTCTTTTTGATGAAAACCAGGAGGCTTGTGAATGTCCCATTGACTGCCAAACAATTACGACTATTCTCGTAGCTTCATAATATTACGGATGAACCACTGACGGCAGATGGAGCACTCAGGCGACGTCTTTCATGCTTTCCTTGCACCTTGAGGGTCGTAATTGTTTGGCGGGCAATGGGACAGTCACAAGCCTCTCGGTTTTCATCCAAAATATTTTCAATTGTTTTCCGAAGACGAACAGAGCTTTTTTTCGAGTTTGGAACGACATGGGGGTAAGTGATTAATGACAAAACGTTCATTTTGGGGTGGATCAACCCTTTAATGACACGTGTGGAAAAACATTCTCATTGCTAACTGGTGAATAAATGTTGTATTATTTAAATTAAAAACAGATTACACATCATGTTATTAATGTATTAATGCATCACTGTATTACAGTGAAATTATGATAAGCCTTATTTATAAACTAAGCTTTATTTTCTCAATTTCGTGGTAAAATATGACCCGTGCATTACCCCGAAAAACAAGAATGCAAATTATAAAGTGCAATTGAAACAACAGATCATTTACAGATTTAGATTATATATAAAAACAAACATGGCGTCGCACTAAGAAAACAAATGGAGAAATCTGAGTGCATGCCCTCATTACAAGTTATAATTCCACACGTGCCATTATAAATGTTTAGAAAATAACTGCCGAAGAGATGAGACTACAGCTGGAAATTGAAGAACAAACAAACAAACTAGAAGTACGCTTTGCCCCACAAGCTGTCTGTGTGTGTTAAGTTCAAAAGAAAGACCCTGTGTGAAATTCAAATGGATTTACTGAGCTCCAAACAACAAAGAATGTTTGAACGCGAGAAGTCAGTGCATGTCACTTTCAAAAAATGATACACAGCGAAACCCAAAAAAAAACAAACTTGCATCAAATAATAAATAAAAAATGATTCCTGACCAAATCAATCATGAACAAAGTTAGGGTGGACTCTTTTATGAAAGCGGTGGGTTCTTTGACCTCTGCGGCGCTGGGAGGGATGAATCAGAAGATGTGTTTGAGATGTTTGATGCCATAGGTCTTGAAGAACACCAGCAAGATCAGAGTCCAGAGCCCCAGAATGAAGCCATCAGGAGGGTGCCAGTCTTTCTGCTTGGGTTTCTGTGAAGACAAGGCAGCGACAACTCACATGAGTCTGTTTCGTATCACGAAGGAATGAATTTCATTTGCTCTTGATGTACAGTATGCGTCAAACAATGTCGTCTTCGGTCCGAAACTGTTATTGAAGGACAGGAAATCACAAAACTGCCAAATATTATTATCATCCATGAGCCTTTTCAACACTTCAGAAAGCACTAACAGGAAAACGTTGTTCACCCCAAAAAAACAAATCAAAAAAGCAACATGAAATGAAATGAAGGCAAAGAAAAAGCAAAAGAAGACGGAAAGGAACAAACCGTTGAAAGAAAGTGAATCAAAACAAAAGAATTTAGAAGAGATATAAGAAAGATCAAGCTGACAGAATTAATGATTGAAATGAAGGACTGAAAAAAACATTCTTGTGAAAAATGGAAGTATGAACAAAAGAGGTACTGAAAACGATAAAATAACAACATACAGTACAATAATTAGAGGACAAGAAAGAAATAATGATTAACCATAGAATATAACTATAAAAAAATACACTGCACTCCACTAATATTGGCACCCTTGGTAAATATGAGCAAAGGCAGCTGTGAAAATAAATCTGCTTTGTTTATCCTTTTGATCTTTCATTCAAAATTCACACAAATTCCTTAAACGTTCATTGTAGTAAAACTATTGAAAGTGGGGGGAAATCCCATTGTGAAATACATTTCTCCAATGCATGTTGGCCACAAGTATTGGTACCCCTGGAGTTAAATACTCTTAGGTACATCCTTTCTCATCCTTTCATATTTTTTTTTTTAGCACACCAGGGTGATTAGGAGCATAAAATTGGCCAGCCATGACTTCCTGTTCCACAAAGGGCCAATTCCCTTAATGGCAAAGAGTAAAACGCAAAAATTCGAACAGCCCCTATATCATCACAGGGGCCGGTTGTAAAAAAAAAGCTGGGTGTAAGCCCTTTGCTGGGCTTTGAAACGTCCAGTTTTACGATAAATATCTACACCTGTTGCACCAACTAAAACTACGCCCGGCTGTGACAGTGAGCTTCCACGAGGACACATTTATAGATATAGCTGAGACGACGAGCCACCATGCCATGATTTTATTGAGTGAACATCTTCTAACAAGTCTCCCTGCACGTTCCCATGACAGATTTCCTCAAACAAATATTAAAAATGAAGGCTGCAGGTTAAGTAAAACACAATGGATAACTCTAGTTATTTTTATTTATGTGACCATCGAGTTTATGTACAATATATGTCTTTTCTGAGGAAAATAATTACAAGCCGTGCATGAATATTTTTTATTAGTTTCGGCAGAGTGTTATAGTCAACGACGAGCTTCGCGATTAATATCGCTTATCCTACCCGAAAAGGCCATAATGTGTACAGTAATAACAAATTAACAGAAATGAATCCTAAACCCAGAGCTCATGTGCTAGAAAATCATGACTTTTCACTTTACACCTCCCTCTGACTAAGCGCAAGATTTAATCTCAGATAGCACTATGCTGAGATGTGCAGTGGTTTTAAATTCTACTTAAACCACACTTTACATCCAGTGTTTTACAACCGGATGTATTTCCAGCTGGTGCGAACAGCCCCAGGAGAGTTTCAGTTAAAATTCCCCATGTTCATCCAAAAACAAAATCCAGTAAATTCAGTTATCAGACATGACTAGAACTTCAAATGACAAAAAAAATTGCTTTTTTTGTACAAACAGAGATAAAAAGTAGCTCATGCCCACGGTTAAATATATTCCTGGATCTTTAACATCATTAGTCTGTTTTTCTCCCAGAGGTCTTGGACACCTCACTCACATGCGTGGTGAAAATCTTATGCATGCATTAGAAATCTTATAATGGACCATGGTTTGGATCTTCCATTAGGACAATAATCCAAAACCGTAAAATTAACAGAAATGAAGACAGAAATGAGCACCAAATAAAGCTTCTGCCATGGCCGTCCCAGTTCTCTGAACTGAACCTTGTAGAAAACGCAGTGAGGTGAACTAAAGAGGAGAAGCACCAACATGGAGCTGCAAATCTGAAGGATTTGGAGATTCTGTTTGAAGGAATGGTCATGGATCTCTTATCAAGTATTCTCCAAACCCTTCAAGCATTAAAGGAGAAAACTCGGAGCTTATCATACAATGGATGTTACAATATTTGGGTGGCAATAATTGTGGCCAATATGAACTACATAAAGCATTTATTGCACAATGAGATTTTCCCCCACTTTTAATTGTTTTACTTGAGTAATAGGTTCGAAATTCAAAAGATCAAAAGGATAAATTATGCAGATTGATTTGCACAAACGGTTTTGCACATATTTATCAAGGGTGCCAATATTAGTGGAGGGCACTGTAAGTGAATGGAAAAATGAACAAATAAAAAAAAAAATTAAAATTAAAGAACAAAAGAAAGAAATAGAAAAGACAGGAAAGAATGTTTAAGCACATAATTTTTTTTATATTATTGAATGGAAAAATGTAAGAAACAAAAGAAATAAAGAAACAAAGATATGCAGACTCGCGTATGCAAACATGCACTTTAACATCAAGACTCATCCGCCTCACTCAGTGTTTGCACATTTATAGCTACATCATCACTTTGTGTATGAATATTATACATTTAAATCACCCACCATTAAACATGCATCACCAGACGTGCATTTATATGCTAATGCTGACTGAATATTTCACGGAGAAGAAAGATTTAACCTCTGAAAAGAAAGTGCTCATAACTTTTCTAATTCTAATAGAGGGGCTTGTGAGGGCCTTTGCTGCACCGTAGGTGAACATGAGCGTGTTTAACTGCAGCCCTTCATTATCAACCTAAATACAGCTACAGCCTGAGGCCTGACTCTACGCTGACCTAGAAACCAGGAGCATGTACGTGTACACGCTGACCACCAGAGTGCACATAACCTGACTCACAGACGACACCGGAACACCCGGCTTTATACGGCAAATCTTGCTTTGGGGAAAGATTCTACAGAACATTAGTGCATGTTGTTTATGCCTTTGAGTGATCTTCAAGGCCCTTCCCATCATCGCTTTGATGAACATATCACATATGCGTTTAAAGAAACAATACAGCCTAAATGGAAAATTCTGTCATTTTTATCACCCTCATGTCGTAATAAAATAAAAAGTGTTTTGTGGAAATAGAAAAGGAAATATTTTAAAGAATGTACTTGGCACTAATTTTCATACAATAAAAGCGAATGAGGAAAGCTGTTCAAGTAATACAATGACTTTGTGTGATCAACAAGCTGGAGATATTACTGAAAATATGACCCGAATTCTGGAAATGTTGTTTTTTACATTTGAAAAAACTGAAATTGTACGATTTTATGCACACAATGAGCTCATTTCAAATTTGATGCCTGATACAGGTGCCAAACTAGTTGGGATGGGGGCATGTTTACCATGGTGTACTGTAGCATCTCTCATCTTTTCAAAACAGTTTGAAGACGTCTGGGCACTGAGGTTATGAGTTTTGGTGTTTAAATGTGGTCCTATTCTTGCCTGATACAGGTTTCTAGCTGCTGATGAGTTTGTGGTCATCTTTAAAGTATTTTTCATTTAATGATGCACCAAATTATCTCTATTGGGGAAAGATCAGGTCAATTCAACACAGGACTCTTCTACTACAGAGCCATACTTTTGTAATAGCTGCAGTACATTGTTCTGTTGAAATACACAAGGCCTTCCCTGAAAGACAGATCATCTGGAGGGGAGCATATGTTGCTTTAAAACTGTTATATACCTTTCAGCATTCGTAGTACCTTTCAAACCATGCAAGCTTCCCATACCGTATTCACCTTATGCACCTCCAAACATTCAGAGATAAAATATATTCGCATATTATATATTTAAATATTCAGATATTTATATTTATATTAGTGCTGTCTAAGAATTAATTGTGATTAATTGCATCCAAAATGAAATGTTTAGTTTACACTATATATGTGTGTATTGTGTATATTTATATATACTCATACATACAGCATATATTTACAAAATATTTACGTGTATATTTATAGTCATATAATTTTTAACATATGTAAATGGTAAATGCTATATGTAAATATGCAAATCCTGATGACGAAAACTATGTAACGCGGACGGCCGAAGTATAGACCAATTATACATTTGTATTCACGGACATCATGGTTGTAGAAAACCCAGGAGAGTTAGTTTTTACAACGAGAGAATTACACAGATATGGTACTAAATAGATGTAAAATATTATAGAATATTTTGATAAGGTATTATTTTTGTTCAAACTTAACGTTAGTGTGATAAGTCTTACAGATCATTTGTCATGCCACCATGTTGATATGTAATGTATGAAACAAAATGGCCAATCATCCAGTGGCCAGAGATATATTAGGTGCCTGTGAAAAAAGTCACTAAAAAAAAAGTCTGGCTAAAGTCACATAATCTAATCTAAGCTGATTACAAAATGTAGCTATATTTGTAAAAATGTTTTTGTTGAATAAAATACTGGTTTTCCCTATAAATTTTTTGAGGCTTTAAATGAAAGTAAAAAAATCTCATTTTGTTTTGTTCTTGTGAGAAACCAGTGTCTTGTCGTGTTTGTGGGATAAGTGTCACATCACACCCCTATTAAATGGGTAGTTTATGCATCAATGACAAGATAGGTAGACATACTACATGTGTGTACTGTGCATATTTAATAAATATATTAACACAAAATGCAAAAAAAAAAAATTATGTATTATATATATGTATATATATGTATATGTATATGTATATATATATATATATATATATATATATATATATATATATATATATATATATATATATATACACACACACACACACACACTCACACATTACTTGCTTGACCAGACAGTCATTTGCATAATACATTGCATTTGAGGGTGGAGGACAGTGGAGAAGACGTCTTGAGTGCTGGTAGTTAACCTCCACAGCTAAGAGGGGCATGAGAGGGTGAAGAATCTACATAAGGGGGCTTCTCACATGGCTGAACACAGACTGATGGATTGACTCTGATAGACTGCTCAGTCCACCTCCGGCTGCTGAAGGAACTGAGCTGGAGTTAACTGGAACCACGCTAATGAAGAAAGGGAGGATGGAGTGAGATTACTCAGAGATTATTACCACTTGATGAGTGCGGTTAAACATTGTTTAGATCATGATGTTGGGAATTTCGAAAGCACTTACAAATAAGGGACACATTCCTTTGATAGTCAGTTATAGGATCAGACATATTCACCTGGCGAATGATGAAATGGGTGAAAAATTTCAGACACTGCAGGAAGAAGCGCGAGAGACCAGAATATCAAAGAGTTTTGGGGATGGACTCTTTTGATTTGTACCAGAAAGACCACCTAGAAACCACCCAGAACACTCCAGTCACCTCATAACAACATGCTAAAATCTCCTGAACTGCATAGCATCGGCCAGATGGGCTAGTAATTATTGCAAAATAAACCCGGAAAGCACGATCAGGACAGGTCTTTCATCATCTTGAGGGGCTTTTATTTGACAAGCACCAGCTGACTCTATGTAAGGGGCTTCCAAACCAGTCAGTCGAACCCTTAGCAAAAACATTTGTTCAAAGCATTTGTATTATAGTATACAATTTTTGTTAATGAATGCCACATCATACTGTAATAACTATAGTGAACTCCAATATAATAAACTGTAATAAAAACTGCAGTATATTTAGCAGATATTTAGTGTATTGTACCGTGTATTGTATACCCTGTAGCAGTAGTCGTAACTACTCGACAATATTGGGTAATGTCATTTGTTTCTATAACTCTTATTATTATATTAAATATTAATAAAGTGAAACCAGCATACATTATGTTTCAAAATACACATGAAACTCGCAGCACATTCAGTGATAAAGTTTGCTTCATTTACTGTGAACTGAGAAGCTGAAGACACCAGATCACCAGCTGTTTAATTTAATCACAGTCTTTGATTCGATAATTGTACTAAGCTATATAGTAATTATTGTGCAACTCCATTTATTTGAATTTACATTGGATATAATTAATTATTAGCTTTTAAACAACTCATAAACCCCTGCAGTTGTCTTACAACCCCTGTTTGGAAAACCCTGATTTATTATGATCCTGCTTATTACATGCTAACTCACCATATAAATAAATAATTTTACTCAAATCAATATTTCATGTCCATGTTTACTTATTTGATTATGTGAGAACAATGGGAGTGCTATGAATGTGGGAGATCGCACAAAATAATAACAGAGCACTTTTGATTCTGATTCTTTGACAGAGGTTTTGATAACTGCATGGCTCTGAAGTACTTCCAGATCTGAGCCGCATTGCAGTTACATTTCACTTTGCCAAATAATATCTGTTATTTCAAAGAGCTGTCTATTACAGAAAAGATGCAAGAAAAACAATAATATAGTGCCAGAGCAAACTCACAATGCAGAATCCTCTTGTAAGTATATAACCTTGTACTTAATCACATATTGTTATTGCATATGAATTGAATAACACAGTACAGTGGTTGACCAACTAGAAACTTAGAATTTAGAATTAGAGACCTAAGCAATGAATTCTGGAGTGATTGCTCCTGTCTGCTGTTCTGCTGAGAGGTTTGGGTTTGTAGCTCTGTGTAGCTTCGCTTTTCTGGTTATAGTAATGAAATATAACTTAATTCCCTCCATATTTCTGATATTATCTATCAAACAAATCTGACTAATTTGACTGTTGATCTTTCACCTTTAATCAAAAAACTGTGCAATGTGTGTAGAGCCGGTCAGCTCATCACTAGTGTTTCTGTTTCGTGCTTATTGTTTTTGCTTTTTCTGCTCCATTCCATTTATCATTAGCTCTTGCTAGTTTTTTCACAGGTTCATCAAACAACAGTGGTAAGTAAATCATCAATAATGCTCTTCCATTCAGATCAGTGACACACCCACTGAGAAACCTGATGAAAGTGCTCTAGTAATTGGCGATTCTATTGTGTGGAACGTGGAAATAGAAACACCAGCCACCATCGTCCAATGTTTACTGGGAGCCAGAGCACCTGACATCTTGGCAAATTTAAAAGTGCTGGCTAATGCTAAGCGCATATTCATTAAGGTTGTTATTCACGTTGGCGCTGACTTTCAACTTCGCCAGTCGTAGATCACTAAAAATAACATTAAAGAAGTGTGTGAACTCATAATTACGAGGTCTGTAATATAATACTGTTATATAATCTGGTCCCCTCCTGCTTACCAGGGTGACGAGATACACAGCAGACTGTTGTCTCTCAATGGCTGGATGTCTAGGTGGTGCCTGCATAATAACATAGGTTTCATAGACAATTGGATGAGTTACTGGGGTCTTCATCCCTCCTGGGGTGGTGCCGCTCTTCTCTCTGGAAATCCGGCAAATAGTCTTAGAGTTCGTACTTGATTTACTGGGGCCCAGGCCAGGAAGCAGACAAACTGGCTAAATAGACTGTCTGTTAGCTGCATCACATCCCAGAAGGTGGTTAATTCTCAGCACATAAAGGCTATTTTACCTAGATATCACCCTAAAGAGACTGAAAATATAGAAAACCAAACCAAATTAAGAGCAACCATTTAATTGATGTTCAACAAATAAAAACTGTTTATAATACAAGGAAGCAAATTATTTTTTATAAATGTTTTGGTCAACGATAATAACCTAGATTTGCTTTGTTTGATAGACACCTGTCTAAAACCAGACAAATACATTACTTTAAATGAGTCTATCCCCCAAGACTACTGCTATAAAAATGAGCCATGCCCAAATGGTAAAGGGGGAGGTGTTGCTATAATTTATAGCAATATTTTCAGTACTTCTCAGAGGGCAGGCTTTAAGTATAACACTTTTGAAGTTATGGTGCTGCATATAACATTATCTAGAAAACTTCTGAAGTAATTAATTGTTGGTGCTTTTAATATTCATGTTCGTAATGAAAAAGATGCATTAGGATCAGCATTCTTAGAGCTTCATATAGCTAAATCCGTAAACTTTTTTACAAGTACCATCACTTCCAGTACAAAAGACTGCTTTGTAAGTAATTTTCCTGATTTATCTCAATTCCTTAGCATATCCAATAGTGCAGAAAAACTTGATGATGTAACAGAAACTATGTACTCTCTCATTTCTAGCACTTTAGATACATTTGCTCCTTTATGCTTAAGAAAGATAAAATAAAACAATCTGACTCTGTAGTATAATGAGCACACTCGCACCTTAAAGAGAGCAGACCAGAAAATTAGATATTTTGTATATCCTATTGGGGAAGTACTCTATTGTACAGAAAAGCATTAAAAACTGCTAGATCTGATTTTTATCTCTTTTAGAAGAAAACAAGCAAAATCCCTGGAAGTGTCTAAATAAACAAAAAATGAAGCATCAACAAGTGCTGAAATTCCTTAAGATCATAGCAGTATTGACTTTATGAACTATTTTACTTCCAAGATCGATACTATTAGAGATACAATTGTAACCATGCAGCCATCAGCTGCAGTATCACATGAGATATTGTTCTCTATTATAGAAGAGGAAGAATTGTACAACTTAAATCATATAAACCAACAACATGTATGTTAGACCCTATTCCATCTTAACTATTAAAAGAGCTGCTTCCAGAAGTCATAGATCCTCTCTTGGCTATTATTAATTCATCGATCTCGAATCTCCCTTTTCTGTCAAAGATACTAGAAAACGTATGCAACCTCATAACTATATTCCTTCTTAGAGAAAAATGGTATCTGTGAGGACTTCCAGTCAGGATTTAGACAATACCATAGTGCTGAGACTGCTCTCATTAGAGTTAAAAATGACCTACTTCTATCATTTGATCATGGCTGGATCTCTTTATTAGTGCCATTGGAACGAAGTTATCGTTCGACACTATTGACCACAACATTTTCTTAAATAGACTAGAAAACTATGTTAGCATTAGTGGAAGTGTCTTAGCATGGTACTTATCTGATTACCATCAGTTAATAGCAGTAAATGAGGAGGTATCATATCAATCACAATGAAATATGGAGTACCTCAAGGCTCAGTACTAGGGCCACAATCTGACATTTTGCGTTTAAAATTGAACTTGAAATTATGCGCTGGTCATCCGGCCAGACTGAGACAGTTTTTTTTTCTCCATTCTGTCATGGATGGAGTTTTGGTACCTTGCCACCGCCACCTCTATCTTGCTTAGTTGGGGACACTTACTTTCTAATGTGTGTCAGATCAAATGAACTTAATACGTAACCATCCCAACACCCTGGGTGCCAGGCTTAAGAGGAAAGTCAGTTGCCATGCTCAGTTCCTGCATCAACCTCAGCTCAGAACCACCCATGTGCAGCCTCATGCCGGGAAGGCGGCATGGACTGCAGCACTGTAAGCTTTGGCAAAAGCTGACAACAGCTTACAGGATTTAGTCGGCAGGCGCGGACAATTCCTCCTGGTGGCAGCGTTTTTGCAGGGATGAATGCACTGCAATTGCATGCTCCACCTGGGGAACGTCAACATGAGAAGTAAGGAGTGAAGAGTTTAAAACGTGAACGGCAACCAAGGACTCTAAGAAGGAAAAACTGAAGAAACCGCACAGATCCATGCACCTCTGGGAAGAAATGCACTAGGATGGACCATGGCTGAGAGTAATGACAAGAGCCCAGACACCTATCATCCAGTCTTGAGCGCTCAAGAGATGGTGGAGAATTCACCTCCAACCAGATGTTCTTGGTGGCCCAAAGGTGCATGACCGTCAACTCAGCCTCTGACACTTCGACTAAGCAGGCAAGATTGGGGGGCAGTTTCGCATTTTTGTCAGCCGAAGACGACAATAGCCCTTTCTCTGATGCAACGATAGACATCTTATCTTCTTCTGGATCCCTAAAAGACACACTGGGTCTGTTGCGGGACCGGCATCAGATCTTGGGAGTTTTATGGTGCAGCGCTGGGAGGGGTCGGAAGTCCAAGGGCATTGGCCCGGCGGAACATTTCTGGCCATGATCCTGAGGTCTCCCTTGGCACTAGCCAGTGGAGCTGTGGATTCTTTACGATCCGTCAAACTGGGCCGGGTAGCAAGCGAAGTCAGCGTCATAATAAATAAGAGCCGTGACCTTAGCAAAGACATGGACATGTGCTCACAATGTTGGCACAAGCCATCCACAAATGCATAATTTCTGAGCCCTATCATACACCCAGCGCAATGCAAAGACTGGTTCAACGCAAGTGTTTTTGATAGTTTCAGTCTAACGCAATTATCATTTTCACGTCCTGTACCACATTTTTTTAAATAGCAAATGCTCCTGCACCCATCTGTTCGCCTATGGGCGTTTTTGTTTGAACATTTTTGGACCATGTACCTGGTGTGCCAGCATTTTTTTACATAATTAAATTGGCAAAAGTGGATTCAGTCACAACTTAAATGCACCTGCGTGTGCTTCAGACCATGCACTTAGTTAAAATGGGAACAAAATTTGTTGGTGATTTGAAATGTTTAATTTATGTGTTCAGCAAGCAGTTTTTGAGTTTTCAGGATTTCCCATTTAAATAGGACTTCGATGGCCAAGATAGCTGCCTAAAGGCACTGCAAATATGGCCATTCCCTAAAAGCGACTTTGGTAGAACACATGCCATAAGAAAATAACATCTAAGAAGTTAAGAATGACATGAGGGTGGGCAAATGACCCAATTTTCATTTTTGGGTAAAGTATCTGTCCCTTTAAGTTCTTTGATAAATCATACTTTGTGCAATGAAATTGTACTGCATTCTGCTGGAATGGAAACTCTGCCATCAAACCTCATGCTATTCAGTGAAGAAATTATTTTCGGTTTGACTGGTTCACAACCCAGCCAAAAAGGACAAAAGGAGTACAGCCATGCATCCTCCTCCTCCGGCTTTGATTCCCTAAAGCCATAGCGCTGAAGCATCAAACTGTCAAGCCAACAAATAACTATTCAAAGCTGAAGACAAGCATTCTCAGAACAAAATCATCACAACAAGCAGAGTAATTGAGTTTGGAGAAAAGCACCTTCAGCTGAGTACACTGTGATTAGTCTCTGACATTTAAAGCCTGATTTAGAAGCGAGAACGATCGCTGCACAAAGGGGATAACCTCATCCTCAGCCAGAGATAGACGGGGTTGACGCAAGAGACAGCACGACTAACAAGTGCTCTTGGTAGAAAAGACGAGGTTACAGTCCAGTGTTTTCACTGCTATGACCTCATACACGGTTTTGGTGAATAAATTTACTGTGGAATTTCACTATGATGAATTGTGGCTGCAGACAGAATTGCATTTGCAGAAAATTGCATTCCCAGTCTACACTGTTTTAGCAGTCCAATTCATTAAAAGAATTGTGTACATTACTGGTCAGATATTTACAATAATTACATTTTTTGTTTAGATTAAAATAAAATGTTAAATGAATTACCAACAGTAAAAATTTACCTTGTGCCAAGTTTAAAAAAATAGTTTTCATTGACATAGAAAATATTGTTTTTATGACTAAACTTAAAAAAATTTATTACCCTTTTTTAATTGTTTGAATGACACATTTTTTCCCAGTACATCTAGACAACTGATTTTAGTAGATATTAAAATGGCATTTATTCTGTGATATCAAAGATGAATTTTTAGCACATGATTCTTTAGAAATTATTCTAATATGCTGATTTGTGGCAACAATAAACATTTCTCATATCAATGCCAAAAACAACCTGGCTGCTTAATATTTGTGGAAAATCATAATACACTACGATTCAAAAGTTTGGTGAAAAAAGAGAGAAAAAAAAACCCCAAAATGTATATTCAACAAGGATAATAAATTGATCAAAAGTGATTGTAAAGTCTTGAATGCTACAATATTACTTTTTCACATAAATCAATAAATCATTTGATGAATTACTTCATTTTATTTACTAATTTATCAGTTTTAATTATTTCTGATTACCACCTGCTCACAGTAAAGAAAATGCATTTAGAAAGATGGGATATTTACGGTAAAAAACTATGAAAATGAATCGAACTATGTATGGTGCACAAATAGTGCTTGATTAAACTGGATCGCGGGTGATTAGTTAATATGCTGCAGATGTTACTGTATGCAAAGGTGATGCAACTATTCAGTGAATTCGGCCCAAAGTCTCAAAGAAACTGAAACTATAATTATTCATCCTTGGTGCATATTGCTTGGGCTATCTTAAATAATTCTACGCTCTTCTCGAATGCTCTTTTAATGTGTCCATCATAAGAGTTATTTAACTGATCTTTGATCATTAAACTTTTTTTAATCTAAGAAGAAACATCTTAAAATATCTGAAAACTTTAAACTGATGTTGGCTTGCAGAGAATTACCTTAAAGTACCAGTCAAATTTTTACAGGCCTATGCAAATGAAACAATTCTGAACAGAAACTGGAAAAAACAGTTCTACTTTTATGTCTACACAAAGTTTTAAGAATATCTTGATCAGGGGAAATACATGAGCATAGGCCAGAAGAAGGCATGATTAGAAATAAAATACTTTACATTATGTAATAACGCACAGTAATTAAATACATTTACATTATAATAACCAATATCAATTTTTATTATATTTTTAATATAGTTATATATAAGTATTGTGCTCTTACGTTTAGAATGATTTAAATTGCTGTTTAAGAATACAAGAACAATCATGTTTAAATGTAACCCTAACCAGCAGTGCATGGGTTCTTGAAATTCTTTACAACACATAATGCAAAGCATTGAGTCTTTGGTTTGACAAAAAAAGATGTCCATTCAGCACTCTTGTAACACTAAAACACTTTCTCTTTGAAACAGAGCACGAAAAACACCTTCATTATCTGAGACGAGTGGCCACAGGAGAATCTGACCTGAAAACCACACGCTTATTTTTTGAGCATTACATTTATTCAGTTTTTCACAAAACATTTCCTGCATCACAATGATGCACATTTGCATTAAATTCCGCTATTATAGAATCTCTTATGACATTCTGATCCCTTTTAATGGCTCGGGATTTTTACTTTTTTTGCCCTTTTCATTATTACAGGTCTTAATAAAAAAAAAGCTCAGAAAAAGTGCAAAAAGTTACACACCACAGTTAGGCTTGCATCATGTCCTAGGATTTTGACCCATAAGATTTTACTGTCAGCGGCTTCGGTCATAGAAAAAACAATATTACTTTTCCCATGTTTTCACGTAGTTCACATGTGATTTTAACATTCAAATGTCACGTGATTCGAAATGTGTCATTTTCATTTTAGAAATCCATAAAAAGCGAAACGCCACAGAAACTACTGTAAGCAAGTAACAAAATGTTGTTAGTTGCTCTTTCTCATAGTTGCAGCTGGATATAGGACAAAGAGTAGCTTATATTTCATCATCCTTGCTAGGACACTGTGTTAGGAGTACAAGTGAGGTTTACCTTCCTCGCTATCACTAATAACAAGAAATGGCCCAGAGCTGATTTGTATTTGAACACATCTGGCAATTCATTCTACGCGGCACCCAACAAAATACTCATCTTCTTCCTCAATCCAAGAATCTGTTGCACTATTTGAAAACTGCGGCACACAATCAACATCCACCTGAAGCAAATCTGCCAGGAAGAATGGGCCAAAAATCCTAACTGAACAGCTTTTTGTTCGCATGATAAGAAGACTGTGGATTTAGGTGCAAAAGTAAGATGAGAAATGGGAAGAGTTTGGACATACAGAAAATGGCAAATAAAGATGCGATTTAGAAAATATTGCAGCAGCAAGTTCATACGAGATCACAGCGTTTGGTCTTCAGACGAAATCGTTTCAAATGCTTGGACATTTTGTCCAGAAGTAATATTTTAATAAAGGAATCAGTAAAGAGAATCTCAGCTCAACATTCTCACTAATAAAAATTAATGAAAGGAAAGAAAGAGATGGATATAGAGAGATCAAAGGTTCTGATGTAGCCTGCATGAGGCCAGTAATAGAGTCCAGCACGCAGTGGGAGAGAGCGTCCAATCATCAGATTCCAGACTGAACGAATGCTAGAGGGACGACTCATCCCGCTATATATCGCCTGCATTACCCCACTGAATAGAACATTCACATATTTATGAATGTCATCTGCAAAGCTCCGTTATGACAGTTAGATATCATCAATCATGACAGCCCTGAATCCTTTTAGCAATATCCTGTAGCCTTCCAGATGATTTCCTAAAACCGCTGGGGTTTGGCCGGCAAAACCACTGTATCAAAAATTGACAGTTGTTCCTTCGGTCACAATTGAATATGACAGTCCCTGTATCATATTTTGAAAAATATTCAGAAGTATCAAATAAAAAGCAATGCTAAAATATGTCCTAGATTTTTTATTTGATGCTGCTAAAAGAATGTTATATTATGTATTTGGTGTAATGCAATGTGTTTATGTTTAAAAAATTATTTTCCACATATTACAGATTATTTTTTCTCTTCCAAGCCCTGCCTTCTGAAACAGGTCAATTTGTACAAAGCTCATTGTTCTAAAAAAGCAAGCTGTACTCTGATTGGCCAGCTATCCAATGTGTTGCGATTGACCGAATACCTCAAGTGTTTGGCGGGAATGTTACGCCCTTATCATAGCATGATGCTGCATGCCTTGTAAACAAAACGCCATGTCTGCATTCGTGATTGGAGAAAAGACGAGCGACAACAGCACTACCGCTCAATGCACAAAACTCGCATTCAAATAGTACATAGCAGCTTATTTTAATAAGAAAACGTAACTTACTTAAAGGTTGTGAGTCAGAAGTGCCAAACAGCTCGAACTGCCCCATAGCCTCTGAGCATGGCCAGCATAGGCTGCTCAGATTCAGGAAATGTGCAGAAGACACTCCGATATTTGTGTTGAACTGTTCTGGAAGTGTCGTAAATCCAATTTAACCACTGATTTCTAGTTGTGTCCTCTTTTGGAAGCACAAAGAAAGTAGTTTCACTTTCACAACGACAGCTAGAGTAATAGCTCCGCCTTTTTTCTTTGCGTTAACATTTGGTGTTATGTTATGACGGTGTTTAAACGAGACATGGTTTTTATATTAAATATCTCTTTGTTTTTGAGACTTTAGTGTTTGAAACTTAACAGATATTGTTTATGCGCCAAGAGCTTGTAACACTCTAAAGAGAAAAAACTATTTGAAATCCCATCAGATGACCCCTTTAAGCAGAAATTTAGTAGAAGTCTTACAATAGTCTGTGTCCACCTCTAACTCATTCCAATGCGGTTTGCAAGGATTTTTGTCGATATGCAAATGCTGGAAATTAATTCAGACCTCTCTAAGGCCAGAAAAATACTTTAAGAAAGTAGATGGATGCTAAAATGAGAATATGGTGATTAAACAAATAATCATATGTAAATTAAATACAAATAAAAATAATAAATAATAACTGAAGTTAGCTGCTATTAAAACTAAACTAAACTATTAAAATTTTTGCTATCATATTTGTCACAACTTCAAAATAAAACAATACTACTATTTCCATTCCTATTCAAATATGGGGTTAATTATATAGAGAGATGGATTATGGCAGCAGATGTCAAATTTACAGTCACTGTCTATGCAGCTCTATTAGAAACTGCATTGCAGCTTTGCTAACTAGCTTCCTGTAAAATAATGCCAGGGTAAAATAACTCAGATGTTTAGCGATATAAATACTTCAAATGTATGAGAAATTGTACATTATTAATGTTACTGAATGATAAATAAAGGTCATTTCACACCAAAAGAGATGCACAAAAGTGAATTAAACACAAATTAATGTTTCTTTCAAACACAGAGTGAAATGAATACGTGTCAGGCCTCTGTCATGAAATGTAAATTCATGTCTATAATTCTAATACTAAAAGAGAAGCAAGTTCAACTATCTTATTAATATATGTGGTCACTTAAAAAAATGAGATTAAATCAATAAAGTATGATTTAATTATTTTGCTAATTATTATAGTACTGCAGGTTTGCATAAAAGTCTGTATTTGCATTTCCTTTAGTTTTTTTTTCACATTTTCTTTTGCGTGTGTGTGTGTGTGCGCAAGTGGAAAGAATAATAAGCACTGTTGCAACAAACAGCATCTGTCTGGACTGTACATTTCAGAAGCATACACATTTATTATGAATACATTTTACTACAGTTTTCTCTTAAAATTACCTACATAGGATAATGCATTAACTTCAGTAAATCACATTATCACTATTATTTTAATAAAAAAGCAATTAAACAAAAAGAGAAAAAGATTTAAATGGAAAAGCTGTGGCTTGGGTGAAAGATTTAGATTAGCCTCTAAATCAAACACATATTTCAGTTGATAACGGGTTTCAGTACGCATACTGTTAAACCCTCATCCTGCTGTTTTCCAACCATTTTCTCATCTACACTTTCCAACAACAAATACATTCTTACCTGATGAATAATTTCAGCCACTGGAAGTTGGTCCACATACGTCAAAGATTCGATTTGCATATCGCCACTTCCAGACCTGAGGAAAAAACAACAACATAATAGATAACAGTTTTAACAGTAGACAAAACAAGACCTTATTTCAATGTAACGTATTCAGACTTGGCCTGCGGTAAAAACTAAACAAATGACTTGTTTTGTGTTCCATAAAATTTAAGCACCCTCTAATCTAGCTACATTACTATGCAGTGGGCTGAAGAAGCCAAAGTCTCACCACCATCAAACCATCCCCTCTGCAATTGCCCACAGTCTGTTAGTTTGAGTGGTGGGATGATGTTTTGGCCCTCGTGTAGGCCAGCAAAGCTCAGGACCAGACGAAAGAGTCTGCTTCAGCCCGGCTGTCTGCAACTTTATACATGAGTGGCTACTGAAATTAAATTCAGTATGCAGCTCTCAATTCCACACAACAACTGACTGAGACCGAGAGTGATCTGGAGTGGAAGGTATCAAAACAAAAACAAATTGTCTCTGATAATGAATGGAGGGAAGTAAAGAGAATGTGGTAGAAAACTCCCATGTAATCCCATTGGACTGCATATTTGCGGTACCTGTAATTTGTCTTTGAATAATATGCATCTCTATATTTCGGTCAAGAAAAACATGCGATCAGTTTCTTGGACCAACACAAATAAAACTAAACATTTAAAATATCCGTTGGGTGACGTGGGGATTGATGATTGACAGGTAGTTTTAGAGGTGTCTTTGCTATTCACTGAACAAACAGCAAACAAACTGAAAAGTGTTTGCATGAAGAATGAGGACCGGAGGTTAACAAAATGATTCAAGTGCAGCTATGTGTTGGAGAGCGGAGGCAATTGGTAATCCATAGTGGAGCACAGCATTTCAGACGGCAAATCATTCTTGTATTTCAATGAGTGGCCTGGGCAGCCAATTCACAGCTCACCGGGATGAGGCTTTTTTTTGTTAGTTGACAAAATGGCCTGTCATTCTAGCCATGTGTATAGCATAGGCACATTGCACCACTTTTGGTCTCAGTTCAAATGGCTAGACTTGAATTACTGCAAAACGGAAAAAGCAACAAGAGCAGAGCTAGATTATTTACTGTGAGCCTGTCGGCTAGAACATCTGCACTCGAGCAATGGAACAGCAATAAAAACACTGCAGTAGCAATGTAACATTGTTTTTTCACTGTTTAATACTGACAAATAATAATATAAACTGCATTTTTTAAATGTTCCTTTTTCAGAAAAATATTGTGAGTGGTGTTTATGCATGCTAAACTCGACATTGTCAGAAATAACTGGTTTTTAGCATGCTGCTATGCATTAGATTTTAGGCATTTTGGATTGAACAGTGGTTTCTTACTTGGCCGAGTCAAACGAGCCTACCTTCTTTATGAAATTATGATCTCAAGATGCATACCAGTATGCCAGATTCAAATCCTTAATGAGAATCTCTTTAACAAGCTGTCCAGTTCAATATGTATTTCATGTATGCAATTACACCTTAAAACAAAGTGTTACCCAATTAGGGTCACTGGAGGTTGCAGAGTATATGTAGAGTTTCTGCTCAACTTCATTGTTGCTATTGCTATGTCACACTGCATTTAAATAAAGGCCCAGACAAATCAAAGCGATCACACATTGCCTGCTTTTTAGCCAGAAAGTTGTGTGTCATCAGACTGCAAAGACTACATTGATTGTCCTGTGTGAACAGAAATCACTCTCCATGCCAGCATGTGGCAGTAGTCTGTATTTATTTATTATAGAACATCCTTATTCCTTGGTCACCAAGTAAGTTTAAATTATTACTGAGCGATAAAACAAAGTTTAGTTTAAAATTATTGTGATATAATTTTCTTTGATAAAATGATAAGTGTTTTTATAAATGTTCAATATTATGTTTGCACCAAAGGTTGTGCTATTCCTTTGAACCACTCCACACTGACCATTTGCTGCACAGATCAAGCTTACAATAGAATAAATGCACTCTCTCACTGATGAGTTTCTGTCATGCGAGCACTACACAGTGATTTAGATCCAGTGTGAGGCCCCTGAATTCAGCGAAAGACACAAATATTTTGGTGATTTTAACTAGTTTAAAGCCAGACAAAACAGCAATGATGAACAAGAGTTCCCTTGCAGTAAGTCACTATGACGTTACGTCACTGACTGTCCTCTGAGCTTTAGAGAAAAGGCCAATGAGAACTGGCAGGTGGAATTTGCATGCCAAGGCCACTCCCCCGTACATATGGGTATATTCAGATTTCGGAGCCTAGCGCTTGGGAGAAAGAGGAGAAAGAAGAAGAAAACTTCGGGCTGTGGGACATTTTCAACTGTGCTAACCAGAAATTCAGTGGTCAGATAGCCCTGGGCTTGCACATTGTGTGCCGTGGTCCTTCCCCTAAACCACCAGCTAAAAGAGCAATTTACTACAGCTGCACTGTTGTTAAGAGTCTATTTCGAGATGTTTTTCCGACCATGTGCTTCTGGGTGAGGTAGTTCACTTACATCTGATGACGGACACGATCAATGTCTCACTTGCCTGGGCCATAAACATGCTGAGACGGCATCCGTGGATGGTTCATGCCCACACTGTGAGTGCACATCTCCATGGCATGTCCAAGGTCATGGCCATATGTATTATAAGACTGACCTGAGGATCACAGTCACACGGTGGACCTAGTATCTGACGAGGATGCTGAGCAGTCCCCACCCCAGCGGTCGTCAGAGTTAGAAGTTGAATTGATGGCGATGCTCAACCGGGCCCCCAAGGGCATTGGATTGGAGGTAAACTCCCCACCTTCTCTCAAACATTCGAGGCTGGACGACTGGTATCTGGGTCCCTGTACCTTTCTTCCCAGAGGTGAATGAAGAGCTCACTAAAACGTGGAAGGCTGCGCGTTTACGGCTGAGCTCTTTACTCCTCACTACCCTCAGGTGGGGCGACCAGGAGCTATGTGGATGTTCCTCAGGTGTTACGTGGATGTTCCTCAGGAGCTTTCAGTTGTGGTGCGCTTGTGCCTGCAAAACGCCACCACCTTAAGGAATTGTCCGTGGCTTCCTTCCACAGCCGTGGCTTCTGTGCTGTCAGCTCGCGCTGCCAAAGCTTATGGTGCTGCAGGCCAGGCCGGCTCACCCTGCATGCCATGGCTATCCTGCAGGTCCATCAAGCCAAGACACTCAAACAGCTGCACGAGGGTGGTTCTGACCAGAGGTTAATGCAGGAACTGTGCACGGTGACTGACTTTGCTCTTAGGGCAACAAAAGTCACAGAGTGGCCCCTCGGTCAGGTGATGTTCACCATGGTGGTCTAAAAAGTGTTATCTCTGGCTAAACCTGGCCAAGATGAGTGACGCCAACAAAGTACGCTTTTTTGACACACCCATCTCCAAGGCTGGCCTTTTTGGCAAGCTCTGGGTGCTGGGCCTTTGTCTGGCTGTTGTTGAGAGGATGCCTCCTGTGTGCAAAGATTGCATTCCTCCTGTTGAAGTACGCAATAGAGCCTATCCCTGCAGCCCTGCTGTCCCTATCTCCCCGTGTTTTTACCAAACAAGGTGCCTGGCTCCACTTTGGGAGAAAGGAGCCCTATCCTCCATCTCAATTACTAGCTCAGGAATCCTTCTATTGCCAGCAGTTTTACTCCCTGTCTGCGCTTCCCCTCGGCATGGATACACTGGCACAAAGCTGGCCATGGGACCTTCTCAAGTATGCCTTTCCCCAAGTGATTTCCTTTGAACAGACCTATAGTGGGGTCTGTTCATTGATTGGTGTTCTTCGCCGAGAGGACCCCCAGAGATGCTCGATCGGTGTGGTGCTTCCCATCTTGCCGGATAAATTAGAGTGGAGGCTGTCCCCCTCTACTTTAAAATTCTATGTTGCTGCCATTACAGCCCATCACAATGCAACAGACGGACTGTCTTTAGGAAGGCATCGCCTGATCGTCAGGTTCCTCAGATGGGTGAGAAGGTTAAAACCTTCTAGACCAGTCCTCATCCCTTTGTGGGACCTTTCCGTCATCCTGTCAGGAGCAGCTGGTTGAGCAGTTGAGTTATCGTCTTTGAAAACTTCGCTCCTGGTCGCACTCTCCCCCATGAAGAGGATAGGAGACCTGCATGCATTCTCAGTAAACAATTTGTGCCCTGAATTTAGACCTGGTTACATGCCCAAGGTTCCGACAACAACAATAAAACTCCTTATGAAATCAAAGTTGACTCAGTTTTACTTTACTCTGAAATAAAACACTATATTGAAGTAAAGAAAGTTTTGTTTATACGCAGACTTTAAAGTGAAGGGAAGTCGTTCTTGCATAAGCCGCTGGTAATTGTCAACTCACATGGAAAGTTAATGCCTTACTGTCGATTTACCACTGTAAATTGCTGTTGGTGTGAACATACTTTCAGATTCTTGTTGAAAACTACAAGCATGAGCATTAGTAATGATACTTGCCTTAGCAAACACCACTAATAAGCGGCAATGCATTTTGGGAAATATGTGCAATGCAAGCTAATGAATCATTTAAAGAGACTCAAAATTATTCAACATCCATCCCAGCAATTTTGCAACTATTTTTCAGGATGAACTTTTAATCAAAGAGTTTTAGTAAATTTATAAGAAAAACCATCAGAAGGTGTCTAGAGAGGGCTAGTGTGTACTGAGAGTACACTTTCATTTCCTTTATGCCCACGCCGCACCTCCTGATTTATTTTTCATTCCATAACATCACCTGACATTTAATTACTTTGAGACTTGAGACCTGCGCAAAGCAGTCAACATCATCACCCTGGGCAAACCTGAATTACAATACAATCTCGTAAAAGAGTGGCACGTATCATAAAGACGAGTGGGAGTCTATTAAACCGTCCTCCTCTGTAAAACTTAATTTACCTAATGGAAGCCCTCTGATACAGCAGCAGAGACTGTGGAG
Source organism: Puntigrus tetrazona (assembly GCF_018831695.1). Lineage (NCBI taxonomy): Eukaryota > Metazoa > Chordata > Actinopteri > Cypriniformes > Cyprinidae > Puntigrus > Puntigrus tetrazona. Next base: position 216,980 of record NW_025048768.1, on the reverse strand, counting down.
GAAAGGAGGCGTAAAACAGGATGGCTGCAGAAAGATTTAGTGTCGTAATGCCTCTACTGTCATGCTCAGAGAGATGTCTCATGGAGAGGGAAAATAAGAGTTGTGTTGCTTTTAAGCACACTGGAGAACATGATGTTCTGCTATGCTGAAGCCTGAAGGGGTAATTCACCCAAAAAGGCTGTCATCATTTACAATCCAATCCAGTATGACCCCTTTTTTTAGTTTTTTTTTTTAAGAAGAACAAACATTTTTGGAAAACAACACTTTTTTTTTTATAAATAAGCTAATGCTGGGGTTCAACTGAACTGACTTGAGCTGAATAATGACACTTTTGTCTTCTGAACTATAGTTGAACTGAACTTGTTGCATAACTCTTCAATACTGACTTTCTAAATAAAGTAAATTAGATCAAAATGTAAAAAAGAAAAGATGAATGACACTATTGTCTTCTGTAGAGCTGCTTTTTTGTTTCATAATTTATTGTTTATTATAATGTGAAGTAGCTTTGAAACAATATGTATTGCATAAAATGCTATATAAATAAATGTGACTTGACTATAAAAAGTAAACCTGCGGCTGTCAAATTATATTTGAAGTTTCCCTGAACCAATACAATAGCCTTGTGTGAGGAAAAGATTAAAATGTTTTCAATATGCAATTTGCAGGTGTGAGTGAGTCACTCTTTTAAGAATGGTTCACAAAACTGGTTATATTTTCAAAATTGTTTTGAAATAAGTCTATTATGTTCAACAAGACTTCATTTATTTTGCCAAAAACATAGTAAAAAACTGTAATATTGTGAAATATTGCAATTTAAAATAATGATTATGCATACATACACACACACATACGCTCACTCACACACACACACACACATATATATACACACACATACATTTACATCTATAAACATTTATTTATTTTTTTACATTCATAATTCTAAGAAATGTTTCTTGAAGAAACTCTTTCGGAACTTGAAACCCCCAGTTTCACTCTTTGGAAGAAAGACAGTCAAAGTCGGTAATGAAAGAAGGTTAAGTGAAAGCTGTCCATTTCTAATCGCACATGGGTATGTTGTTCCCACATGACAGCTCCAGATGTGACACAACTAGTCCATACTGTCACAGGCTCAGACAGAGAGAACAAGGTGACCAGGCATTAGAAACCGGACACATGTCCTTGTCAAGGCAGTCTGATGATAGAAGAGAGCAGAGACGCCAGCCATGCATGACAGCTGTATAAGACAGCAAGAGACAGGGGACAGAGACCTCCCCTCAGGTGCATATGCTGCCGTTTCACCCACAGATGTGCCAGTATAGTGAGTCACGACAGCCTGTGACGGTGGGGAAAGAGAGTATACTTCCATTTCTCAAAGCAACAGTCACCGTTGGAAACTAGCACCGGTTTGACAGCTTGTTCAGTGCATAGGCTGATGAACCAGTAACCTAACCTTCTTTGGTATGCACAAAATGTCAGTTATTAAGAACGAAACTAAAACCATTACCTTTATTTAGTATTATTTTAGATTTATTTTTTTTCTTGTTATGATTCCTGCAACCGCAATGAAACAGCAGTAGCATATATTTTCTTCCCTATTGTGACATACATTTGAGTAAAACCGACTATCAAACAAGAAAAAACAAATGTTGAGTAAAAACTGGTTTCTATTCCTTGGTTGTTGATTGGACGGAGGCAGATTTGAATGCGAGCTTGCAGATGATTTTAATAAAGGGGTGTATTAGCTAAATGTTTGGAAAAGTCTGGCGTACATCACCAGAGAGAAATCTGTGATTGCAAGGAAGATGGTTCACGTTTAGAAATGTAGAAAATACATACATTTTTATTCTATGCTGATTTAGTGACATACAGGTGCTACACAGTCTGTCAAAAAGATACCTATATCTGCTGTTGTGGATTGTGCATTTAAAACTGTAGTTCACGCAAAAAAGTTTGAAATTTACACTCAGTCCATGTAAAATCAAAATGTATATTCGATTTTTTGGGGGGTTTTTTTTGGATTGTCTGCAGTGAACGGGTGCCATCAAAATGTTCAAACAATTGATAAAAGCATCACAATAATCAACAATGCAAGTGATCCACATGCTTTGTAATATGTTGACCTATTTCACTGGAGAAAGCAATATTATGGATAAAGTTAACTTTTCAGAATCAGGAATCAAGGACTTTTTCACCAAAGTAAGAGTTGGTATGAATAAAGCATTGGTATTTTTGCCAGAAGCAATGTTTTATGTTAGGACTCTTTAATAATGGATTTGTTTTTCATGAAACACAGTTTTTCACTTTACAATTGATTGAGTGGATTGCTTGTGTATTACTGTGATGTTTTTGATCAGCTGTGAGGACTCTTATTCTGACGGCACCCATTCAATGCAGAGGATCTATTGGTGAAAACATGATGAAAATGCAAATCTGATGTTATTACCCAAACATTTTGATTAATTTTCTTAATCTATATCGTTAAACCTTTATTAAAAGAACCAATTCCCACTATTAGAGCGCAAAAGACTAGTGCATTGGCTGCTTATTTGTACTGATAAAAGACTTAATTTGCATGACCATATTTTAGATGCCTTAAAGACCTAAACTGAACTAGTTTTATTGAAGGAAGACTCTTAATAGTAAATGTGTACCCTAATTTAAAGTGTTACGGAACGGCTCCCTTAAATCATGTGATGTAAACAAATGACACAGGATAATTTGACTGGTTTAGCCTGAGGAAAAACAAATAGTGATTTTCATTAATTCTACTGGGAAAATAAAAGTAATTTCAATTAGATTTAGTTTAGACAACAACAAAACAGAGGCTTGTTTTGCCATTCTTATTATTTTTGGCATATTAAATAAACCAGACTTTTTCCCTCCTCCAACTAATAAACAAACAAACAAAAAAGCTAAAAGAACACTTCAGCGGATCCAAACAATTCAGCCTCAAGATGATAAGGGATGCCTGTGATCACTTATCTAATTGTGTATGCCTGCAGCGGACTTTACTTTTGCTCATTGAACAACCAGCAAAATAAATAAGCAAGACAATACATTATTGCGATATTAATGAAAAAGCCAGTAACACTTCAGAATAGGGAACAATTATTTACTATTAACTACTCTACAACTTTTCCATTTAATAAATTACAAATTTGCTGCTTATGAATATTTAGTAAGGTAATAGGAATGTAGAATAAGCCATTCATATGTGCTTAATTACTACTAATAAATGGCTAATGTTCTAGCAATATGCATGCTAATAAGCAATCAGTTAGGAGGCCATATAATGAAGTGTTACAAAAAAAAAGTACATGGAAAGAACTGAATGATTTAGCTAAATTACATTTACATGCTAATTAGTCATAAATTATCTTTGAAGATTAGTTTGAAGAAAGGCTTAATGTTGATTACATAATCTGACCTGTACTGTAAGTAACGAAATAATAATGCGATAATTTGTAACGCTGCAGTTTTAGGAGAATTAGGATTCAGATTTAGGTGTAAATGTAATTTGATTTTAATCATGTGCTGCTGCTATTCCAATACAGCTACACTAGATAAAGTTAATTCACTTTACTATGATGCTGAGGAATCTAATATGCGTTTATCTAGTTTTATCCACATGCTGACTGCATTACAGATTAGTTTGACAGCAGAGAAAACCTAAAATATGTTTTTCTTTTTCAGATTAGCAAACCAAGACATACTACTGCCATCTTGTGGCCTACATGTTTCACAACGCAATGTTATTACAGTTTTTTTCCGGTCCCTGGCACCTATTTATCAGTACTTGGATCGCTTTTTCCAAACCCTTCTAACAGCGAACACAACGACTTTCTTCATGGGCTAAACTGTGGATCATTTATCATCGCTTTGGCCCAAAATGCATTCAATGACTCCATCGGATTGAATTATTTTCTCCCATAGACAACCACCACCAAAATTTCTATAAAATAACACCTAAACGCAAATACTCTTTGTAACACTGTTAAACCTGTGTTCAAAACATAACGGAGCAATACTAAACTGAACAAGACAGCAATATGCTACATTTCTACATTAATACTGCAGTGAAATATATTTCCAAACTAAAAAATGAAACCCCACTAAAATTACATAACCTCGTGCATGGTGTTTTGAATTTCATTACCATCTGTACAAAAGGCTAAACTTAAGAATTGTGTTGTATATAGATCATGTAACGTACACAGCAGTGAATTCTGATAGAAACAAAAGAAACAACCTTGGTTGACAACCTTTGCTTTTTTGAGTTGGTATTAATGCATTTCGGTGAATTTAACAGCTGTGCTAAGATGAAGGTTTGTTAGAAGAACAGTGTGAACCGTTTTAAAATAGGGACCTAAAAAAATGAGAAATGGGTCCTGATGATTGTTCATTAAAAACCAAAAAACAAAGAAACTAATCTTAAATCTATGTCATACTGCAAACCTCATACCATTAACTCAAAATTAGGCACCGACACTTTGTTAAAAATATACACGACCGAGAATCCGAGAACCGAGAGTTAACATTAAGGCAAGTAAACCAGTATTGTTTTTATATTTGTGCTTATTTTGTAAAAAATAATCACTAGGATCACTAGGAAAAGACAATCCCTGTAGTTCTGGATGTGACTAAAATCCATCTAAAATATATGTATAAAAAAAGAAGAAAAGTGTAACTCTTCAAAAACAACAACAACAAACAATCATCTAAATATTCAGAATTGTCTGGAGTCTGGATACAGGATCAGATCTACATCGCAGGTAACTGTTACTGTACTGTAGTCAGAAACCCCTGTGCAATCTCTTTCATATTACTTTCAGCCCACCACAGAAAAGGTCGACTGCAGTAGCACAGATCTCATCAGAGACAAGGCTTTTCTTATTTTTGCCCTCCACCCTCTTGTACATTTTCCTCTTGTTTTATTTGAGCACTTTGTTTGGACTTGAAGCTGATGGAGCCTTTTGCAGCTACTTTCTTCACAGTGAGGTTCTGAAGGACGCTTAAATAATTCCGCTTGCTAAAGTTCACACAGTGAGAACGTACACTAAACATGTTCAGACCGGGAGGACGTTGCGATTGTTTTGAAGAGAAGGTTTGACGGATTTGAAACTTAATAGCTTCTATAAGAAATAGCTTCTATAAGAAATTCACTTTACAATTTGATATATCTATCTAGCAAAATGGATTTCAGCAGATGAAAGAGAAAGAGAAAACTACACCATTTATAAAACAAAAAAATGTTCAAAAGGTATATGAAACTTCTCCTGAAGTCTTATTAACATTAAAAGTGAACAACAACAGTAGTTATAATTATCTTACTGGAAACGTGTGTGATCTGATTTGACAGGTATCACCATAACCATGGTGACACAGCATGCGAAATCATTAATGGGTCATTAAAGGAGTCAATATTCCTAATAAGGTTTTTATAGTGAACAGCCACAATGCTCCCAATGCTTCATTAAATTAGACTGTTTGCTCTGGAACATTCAAACTGGGTTAATTAAGGCTGCTGCTATAACCGTTAAACACTCATTTAAAAAACATTAATTATGCCAGACCGAAGAAAGTAAACAATTATCTTACAGAATTTTACTGTTATTATCATTATTATAATATTGTAATATAATATTATATAATGTTTTTTTTACATTAAACTACACATTATGAAAGACTGTTTCTGCCATGGTATAAAAACACAATTCTAATTTAAAGTTAGTACCTAGCCATCCATCCATCCATCCATATGGATAGACAAGCTTCCATATTACAGGGATAGTCCATCCATCCATCCATCCATCCATCCATCCATCCATATGGATAGACAAGCTTCCATATTACAGGGATAGTCCATCCATCCATCCATCCATCCATCCATCCATCCATCCATATGGATAGACAAGCTTCCATATTACAGGGATAGTCAATCCATCCATCCATCCATCCATCCATCCATCCATCCATCCATCCATCCATCCATCCATCCATCCAATGAACAGAATGTAGCATGATTCCCGGCCCCACACACATTATACTGCAAATTACTGTCTATTAGTATTTAGGCTTTCAATGACTACAAAAGCAGTATAAGCCAACTGCAATATATTATATACAATCGTGCTTTGTGTCCAACAAAGACAACAATGAATGGGCTAATTAACTCAATTCACTAAAGAAGATACATTGCATTTTCCCAGGAAACTGTGATGCTCAATATCATTTAGAGTCTAACGAGTCTCACCTCTGTATTGGCGGCTTTACGTAGGACGTCAGATGGATAGTGTCCTTGGTGATCTCCACTTTGCGGACACTTCCAAAAAAGTCAGTGATGAGAACGCTCCCGGGATCCTCTGGAACAGGTCAGCACGGTGACCGGAGTGGACACGCACTGACTCTGCGGGCACACCTTAAACTGAAACAAACACGCAGCTATCAGTCAAATGAGACTGAGACGCACAAACAAAGAGATTAATTACGGGTTGCGGGTTCTAAAAAGCGCCTTCACTCCCAAATGGATTTGCAGTTTAATAGAACTGCAAGCTGTCAGAAATGAATGCAAAGAAAAAGAACAAAAATTACCATTTAAATAACATCTGTTCCTGCACATTCAGCCATGGTGTGCAAGAAAGTGCCGTTAATATGTGATCTTGTGAATTCTTATAAAAACAGACAAAATTCTTATAAAAATCAGCTTGCAGAAGAAATATACGCATGAAAAATGCAACCACCTTTTTATAAACGTAGAACAAGTATAATCAAAATTTTACCCTATATACATTCAATTCTAAAGGATTAAACATTTGTTTCTCAGTGTGTCCACATTCTAAGGTTTAGGCCATTATTTAAACATTTAATACATCTAAATTTGGACTTTTTACTCTTAATCCACCCTAAGCTCTAAATCATCTTTTTTTTTTTTTACTGTGACCTCAGGATAAAATATTTTAATACTCAATCCTGTCCAGCTGGAACGAGGTGTGTGCTGAAATTGCATTCAGCATTCACAATTCATTTTTTTCTCTTCCATAATATGACACATTTCACCGAATATCCCGAAACTGCATATTCAATGAGATTCAATAATGTCTGATTTTATCCACTGGGAAATGATTGGATTGTGAAAGGTGGACTTTCTGTATCAGAATGGAGCCAGACTTGAATGAGAGTTTACAGTTGATTGTGAAGAGAATGGAAATTTTGACCTGCTGGGAACCGAGATCATGACTGGGAAATGGATAGAGTTTTTTTTTCCGTTGGAATATTGCATGCGCATATGAATAATGATTTAACAGGAACATGTCCAAAAAAAGAAAACGACTGCATAGTTTAGTCTGCAAAACTGTAAACATGTCAATATATTACTGTTTTTAAAATGATTCAAGAATTTAAAAAAAAAAACTTTAATACAATTTACCCAAAACATCTGAAAATGTTTGCTAAATCTATGTTAAAACATTTGAGAAATAATGCAATAGATAACTACTGCTAAAGCAACTGCTAAATCAACAAAAAAGACAAAAATCAGGATTAAAGACTAGGCAGTTTTGTAAATTATTGACTATTTGGATGAAAAGAAAAAGCAGCTACAAATGAAAACATCACAGTCAAGCAAGTCCACTGTGAAGACAGCCTATAATTAACATCAACAGGAAAATAATAATAATAAAAAGTGAGCAGTGATGTGACATTTCACCCTTTACATTACTGTTCAAAAGATTTTTAAATGTTTTGAAAGAGCTCATCAAGGAATTTATTTGATCAGAAATGTTACAGTAAATATTGTATATAATATATTGTGAAATATTATTTTATTTGAATATTATTATTATTATATTATATAATATATTGTGAAATATTATTATAATATAAACGTTTTTATATCTGTTAATATAATATCAAATACAGTTTGTTTCTGTAATGGCAGAGCTTAAGAAGCTATTAGGCTACCAATTACTGATGAACCTTCAGAAATTATTCAAATATTACTCTACATTTTTAAAAAAAGAAAAAAAAAGCTGCTTAATATTTTTGGACATTTTTTTTTTTTAAGATAGAGGGAATTCAAAATAATATCTATTTGAAACAGATATTTTTGAAAAATGTCTTTACAGTCACTTTGATCAGTGTTACTCATTTATCTAGCTAGTGTTAAAATATCTGTTAACAAACTAAGGCATGATTTTGACAAGCTAAAAATAGTATCTAATGCTAAAAATGGAACTAAATTTATGCAGCGTCTTCGTCAACAAGACGAGATGGGGCTAGAATGTTATTTGAGGACTATGGGACATACAAAATACATCCTAAAGGCTAAGCTAACTGTCTTGTCTTTCAAAATGTACCCTGTCATTGGATTGCGATTGGATTGCATATCTAGTCTGAGGCTACTAAAAAGGCAAACTAGCGATCAGAAACAATGGCCTCAGGTTTGAGATAGGGTGAGCTGAAGAACCTCAAGTAAATACCGTTATGGCTTAAGTGAACATAAACAGGTGGGTGAACACCGAGTGTGTTTCAGTAACGTTATAACGCGGATGCATTCCATCTTAAATGCATACATGTTAAGTAAACCTACCTAGTTTTTCCTAATTCAGTCATTGATTCAAACAGAAGATCATTATTTTTTAGCAAAACCTATTCCCAGTGCACAGTAAAAGCCAGAAAGACATTCTGCAATCTTTCTGATGACAGCGAAAGAGAGATCATTCATGCGAGAGATCATTCATGAGAGTTCAAGTGGCCCTTTTCTATCAACATTAAAACCCCTCTCTTTCTCCCACGGGAAATCAATAATATCGTTGCTAATCCAGTAGAATGGAGAGAGAGCGAGAGACGAGCAAGGGGAACAAAAAAGCACTAGAAAAGAGGCTGTTGTTGGACCTGTTTGATCTAGGAAGCACTGTGCCAAGCCGAGAGGATGTGGAGGCAGGAGAGATCAAAATGGATTGTGGGAGTTGGTGGGACTCAACCACTCAGATGAATGGAAGAGAAACTCAGACTCACACAGGCCTTCAGAGAAAAGGTCTCCCTCCTGACTGTTTCAAAGCTGTCTGACCTACAGCTGTATTAGCCACTCTGTTTAAAGTGACATGCTAAGAGTGGTCCACTAAGGCCGTTCTTTTCATCTGAGGCTACAGGATGTCTTTGTGATGGACGCTTTTTAAGTTCAATTCTTACTACTAGATAAGGGAAATGCTTATACAAAACCTTGCATTCTCCATATAATTTGGCTAGAATTATACAAAAACACCACACACACACTTACCAGATCGTTCATGTTGGCCTGGCTAGCAGGGTGAACTTCCTCCAAGAACTCCAGTAAGTAGAAGGTGTACTTGTCCATCAAATGGACCCCTATTGCCAAGTCTGGCTGGTGCTGTATGAACAAAACAATACAGGTGAACCAATTCCAATTTTATTTCCATAATCTGTATTAACTATACATGTTCAGGGTTTTCTAGTGAATCACTGGTCTAGTCTAGTTTAGTCTGTTCACAACAAATGCAAACACATTAAACAATAAAAAATTTGCTATAGGTTTTTTGCAACAAAAACTATTACAGTTTCTCTCTTTTGAAACAGTATGCTTTTATTAAAATTATTGCCATGATAGTGTGAATTTCAATTGTAAAAATACAATTCTGGTCAAAACTTTGAGGTTGGTTAATGTGTTTTTTTTCTTTAAGTTCAAACTTTAAGGTAAAAAAACCTAGAATATTGTGAGATGTTACTACAATATCAAACAGTTATTATTTACTGTAATATCTTCAGTGTCACATGATCCATGAGAAATCATTCTAATCGTAATTCTACTACGCTGATTTGGTGATCAGGAAACAGTTCAGCTACTTAATATTGACAGCTACTTCTGATGAAAGCCAATCAGAATCCATCCTGTTCTTAAATTTATAGCAGAAGAGAATAAACATACGATATAGTTCGCTGGTGTGACGGTAATATTATTATCTTACAGTTATCTTTTATCATTGTGTTTGGTGTGAACTGGGCCTTTAAATTACCACTTTTATTAATAAAATTATTAATTTCTTGTAAAAATCTGAAATATCTATATTTGAAGACTTTCAATTTATTTATTTTTTTTTTCATTTAAGCTACAAAAATCCTGTTGTCTATGATATTCATCTCAATGACTTTTTTTCAAAGGTCCTGCGGAATTGCAATAATATTTGACCGCTACAATATTAATTATCAGATAAGAAGAAGATCAAGAGCAGAAGGTTTGACTCACTGAGAGCGAGTCCTCTCCCACTTGGCTGCTGGCCAGGGCCATGAGGTTTGGTGAGTAAAACCTCTCGTACATGGAGGCCCCCTGGCATGTGTCTATGATGAACAACAACTCGTTGTACCTGCAAAGAATGGAGGCAGTTTTAGAGCTGGTTGATTCTCGTCCGATTCAAATCGCTTTGCTTGGATAATGTTGCAATCTTCTACCGCTTGTAATTAAAGCAGATCATGAAGCAGTAAAAGCTAGAGCTGACCTGCAGTACAGGGCTCAAGGCTGTCTGAGCCACGGTCGCAATACAACCAACACAGTACCCTCTGCCAGCTGTTGCCACGGTAACCAAGAACCTGGCATCCATTAATGCTCCATTCACAAAATAAAATTTAGAATAAAAATTAGAAACCACTTCTGGTCATCACTGACGAGCGGGAGAGAGAGAATGAGAAGGTTTGGCATCGCATGAACCTGAGATGTAATGGGGGAGCAATGAAGCACAAAAGGGGCTTCAGTAATTTATTGGATCAAGCCTGCAATTACCACATTGACAGGCACAAAACATCCTGTGCTGTATGCTCTACGGGAAGAGAGGAAGCTCTCGTTGCACCTCACGCTAGCCTCCCACAATATTTACACTGCGCTGGAGCCTAAACAGCCTATTAGAGCATTCATAACACACAATTAATACGTTACGCAGCTGCAGCATGGCCTCGGCTATGTACATCAATACCGTGGCCAAGAGCCACACGATGAAGGCTAGACTGCATGTTTTATGTTCAAAATCGTTTAAGGTGTGTTTTGGAATTTGTTCTGGTCAATCTGCAATTTGCTATCAAAAGCGCAAATTATATAAATGATTAAGCTGTACAAAACACATTTGCTGATACGACTGGATGTGTGGTATTGCTTTTATTCAGCGGATGAATAAGCATTCAACTAATTTTTTTTTTTTTTACATTTAGACGCAATGCTGTTAAGTAAGACCTTTTCAAATGAAACCAAGACACTACTAATCAGTTGAGTGAATGCTTCAATGACTTACTCTTAAATATTGTATTGAACAAGCAGAGTCTTCAGAAAAAAGATGATTTGCATCCCAGGTTTGTGGACAAATCAATTAAATGAATGATTCATGACTAATAAATAGATATATTTTATATCCCTAGTAGGGAAATTTGGAGTAGACTCAAAACCAACATTCCAGCATCAGCTGGTACACCTAAAAATATTTGAAAATACTGTACATACAAAATTAATATATTAATAATAAACACCAAGACTCATAAATTGATTACTATTGTCAGGAATGGACTTACCCTATTAGAGAAGTAAGAAGACAATTAGGGCCCTAATTGATATTGGCAAAACATTTCAAATACATATGTGCATATAAATACAAGACTCAACTCGAAACTCGAAAATGAGATTATTTTTAAAAAGTGGTGTGCTCCTTTAAGTGAAAATGAAAAGTCTCAGTGCTCTTGGACTGTTATATGAACATTCTTTAAATGCCGCTTGGTCGGTCAAATTTGAAAATCAGAACTAGCAATTGTATGAAGACGTTTTGAGAATTTTCGGAATAAAATGCGAGTAGTGCTTGCTTGCAGATAGTTGTCGGCTTTAATTTGTTCAACTTTACTACTAGTAGGATAAATTGAATTTGATTTTTCATTTATCTTAAAGTATACTCGTTATGGTGGAAAGTTCCCTGGAACAACCCAAAGTTAAGTGGCTCTGTCAAGCGCATAAAAAGTTATATCCATGGACATCCGGTGGGATTAATACTTACAGCCATTCGTTTAACAGAACAGATCTTTTACAAGATTGTGATTGTGCGAGATATAATATATATATTGATTAAAATTCCAGAGTTACTGCGTGTTCACTGCAGCTCTTTCTAAAATTACCTCCTCTTTTGCCACATCTGCTCAAAGGCATCAGCCAGCTCCATGTTGCTGATCTCCTCCGAGTCCTGGAACTTCAGGAAGCCGTTTCCGCCGTGACCTGTGAAAATGGAGACCCACAGATTCAGAAAATAGAGGAACTGAAAAAGCCAGTAATGAGGCTGTTACCGCTCTGACCTGTCAGGTAGATGAGAATGTTGCTGCGGTCATCGGAAAGCAGACGTTTGGATCGAGGGGTGCTGGGGGGGAGGCGCCCTGTCAGGACTCGCAGGAAATTCTCCACTGTGACCTGCAAAATAAAAAGAAATGCTGTGAAAAGAGGACCTGCCACAAAAGGCAAGTGAAGACTGCAGAGACAGAGTCTAGGTTTGTGTCTCAAAACTCAAAAGTGACTGTCCTTTAAAGGATTGAATCGTTCACTTAAAGTTGATTCTTCTTTGACATTGTTTAGAAACATTTTGAAGTGCCCCTATAATTGGGTTTCCAACAACAGGTTGCAAGGTCAAAAAACTATTTATTTGCTTTATAATATGAATTTTCTTTGCATATTTGACTCCAAAACCATTTGTTTAATGATTAGGTTTTCCAAACCCCTCCTTTGCATGACTCTGCTGATGGTGATTGGTCAGATTGGTCTCATTTTCATTTCATCACTGTAGCATTGTGTTCAGCGTTACCGGGGAAACTGCTATTTTTAATGCTCCAAAAGTGGCACCTAGTGGCAAAGAATGAATTTGCATTTTCATTTAGACCAAAGTGAAAAGACCAACAAGTGGGCTGGCGATATGCTGATGTTTCATGTTGACATCTATATGAAACGGCATGGGATTCATTTTTAAAACAATTCGTTTCAATGATTTAGAGTCGACTCTTTCACTTGAGAGAAGTGGGCGTCACGGTCATTTCTAGAAAAACAGATTTTTTTCAACTAAGTTGTTATGTTATACACTGCATGAAAGGTCATTTTCAAAATTATTATTAGGGGTACTTTAATTGACAGAAAAAAAAATTCTGGCAGAATTGATGACAAGCCTACTAGTATCCAATATTAGTGATGGTTTGGTTAAAACCAAGAGCAGCTTCACCTCATATCCACGGTAATCCACCTCCACGTCATCTCCATACACGTTCAGCTCCATGTTCTTATGACTGAATACAGTGGCTGGTTTGGGGTTTCTATAGTTACAGGCCATATCATCGGCTAGCATCAGCACGATGTGACTGGGAAAGCAGAGCAAACACATCTAATCAGAGTAGACAGGAAGACTTTTACTGCGGCTAGAGACACAAATATCACTGCCTCGTTGTGACAAAGAGTACACATGCAGCTATCTGTAAAGAAAGCAAGTAAAGTAATGGAAAAACAGTGGGTAAAGACTATTTAAATAACATGTCAATGTAATGAGGATGCCAGGAGGGAATATAGTTGGTATACAAAAGATTGATCCAATTATACTGTGGTTCAACAAACCACGTTTTTTTTTTTACATGCGTCTAAAGAAAATCAGCAATGCATAGAGCATTATTGAAGAAAATGAGATGGCTTACCTGTCTGGAATGCCCAGTCTCTTTACGCTTCTGTATACTGACAGTGTGTTTGCCACATGCCGATAATTAAACCAGAATCTAGGCGTCAGGCAGACCTAGAAATAAACATGATTTAGAAAGACTGCTGGCAAGCTGCAATACATTCGAAAATTATTTCAGACAGCTAATTTAGCTTCTTGTCTTTTTTATTATTGGCATTACATTATATTGCTATTTTAATACATCTTTATGTTCCCTCAATTACGTTAATGCTAACATAACCGTGTTAGCTTTGACCAATGTGTTCGCAGTGATGTCTGGTTGTTTCGCCCATTTATGTTCAATTTATCTTAATTTTACTTTTAGTTAGTAATTGTACTCCTTGAAAATTTAACGTTTGGTTTGTCTTACATTAGCCTACATCTAATATGCACATTTTATTTAGCTTTATTTTAATGATAAAAAAATGTTTATTCATTTAGTTTCAGTTCTTGAACAGGGGGACAGGGCCCACTAGGGGGCATCAGCAAACTTTTAATTTATTTACTTTATTATTTAATTATTATTATTTTTATATTTAATTATTATTATTTTTATTATTGTTTTAACACAAGCTATTTCTAATTATAATCCACTCCCTGCACCACTGTTTTAAAAAACATGATTTTAAAAGTGTGATTTGTAAACCTGGAAAAGTCATCATAAATTAATAAATTCATGTAACTCCATGGGCAATTTTATACATTTTGATGCATGTACTAAAAAATCCTTAAAAAATGTTCCTTATCTTAAATCAC